>NC_088714.1:48517271-48817271 GCF_963576615.1 Watersipora subatra | reverse complement strand
TGCCAACAAGTTAGACCTGACACTGTTAATAAATTCAGTGCAGCCAACAATATGGACCCAGGTCCATCAGTTGAATTGTTATCTACTCTTACACTTATAAAACAGTAACTCATTGCTAAGTTTAATCCTACAATATCAATATGCCGCATAGTGGCCAATTTGGGTTCAGAGGTCATATCACCAATTTCCCTCAGAACTTAAATGACTTTGTTATAAATTTACCTCGCCAACTACAACACAATGACATCATTGTCCTTCGTCGACGCGTTGACCAACCTGCCTTGCCAGCCAATCTCTTTACAGTTCGTCTTTAGCAGTACCCTTTCTTTTTTCCATTATCACTTTGGTCATGGGCTGTTTGACAGTGGAATCTCTAGTTAAATTTGACTAAAGTTAACTGACAGAAGTTAAGATTTTTTTAGAGCTTTTCAATTACAAAGTTGGATCTATATGTAAATAGTGATGATAGGCTGTGTTTGTGACTTTTAATATCCAACAAACACCGAGCATATTAAGGAGACATGGTAGATTATCAGCACCCTGCTTCAGGCACTTCTCTTGTCAGCTGCTAATGCTAAATTCGTTTTTAAGCATTCTCACATCCCTTTCTGGAACTTTCTCCTACTATCAGCTGAAATTTTTAATTGTCACAGGTGTCCTCACCTTCATCTGACGCAAACCTTGATATGAGAACCACACCAGAAAGTCTGGCGCTGTGCTTTTCAAGCTTTCTAGTATTCAAGTGATGCCATAGGGGCAATACTCTACCTCAACGGACTTGTCTTTGGACTACGTAATAATCTATATAGGTGTAAAAATGTTGTGAAAATTTAGAAAGTTTTCACATTTGGTAGTGCAGCTAAAAACAGAACAGTATTGAAATTATCTTTGTCCTAGTATTTACAGTACGGGCTACCTCCGGAACCCGTGAGAAACATTTTGGTGTATAATGAACCCTGGTTATTCTTGGCCAAAAACTGCGGGCAGGCATATTTCCAGAGAAAAAGTGGGTATTAACCATTATGTAACATGGTTGGCTTATTTTATATGAGGTATTCGGATACATTAATAGGTTGCTCATCCATTAGTAGGTTGTGTTTAGCCGATAGAATTGACATCTGTTAGTATTTTTGAATATTCGTGCGGAAGACCGCGAAAAGTGTGTCTACCCTGTTGTTTTTGTTTTGTATATGCGTGGCGAAAATCTTGCGTGACCCGGCTAGCCCGTGATTTACACTTGCTCGATTGGAAAGATAAAGATTGTAAAATCAATTTTGCGAACTTTCAAAGGATCCCAATGACAGGCAACAGCCAAAAATGAAATAGAATCTTACTTGGAAAAAGTTGGGTTTGATAACAACGCAACCACAATTATATCACAGAATAATTACAATAATCAAGGGTTACTTATTCAGAACCTTGGTTTTAGAAGACTGAGCCACAAGGTATTTCTACACCACTATTTCTTTACATGTTTCAGCTACTTCTTGAACCTACCTTAAAGGTTGACTTGCAACAAAATTCACATTACAGTTATTTGGTATCAAAAGATTCACCATGTCTTACTCTGTTGTGTTGTAGGTGCCAAATATGTGGAAATGTGATTACAAGCTCTTAAAAGCTCAAAAACGAAAAGCCGCCGTAGATTGGAATCTCTTTATTTTGATTTATTATTTTGGTTATCGTCTTGTCACGTATGTTCTCACATGAATTGAAAGGCCAATATAAAGCTCAATATAAAACTTATCGTTGTACTAGTTTATGACAAACACTTCGGGTTTTACCGAAGACCCCGTATCAAATATAGATGCTCGCTACTTTACAGTTTTGTTTCGGCCTGGTCTAATTGGCAAGCCGTAATTTGATCATGTGACCCAATACTTCGCAAATAGTTTTTGCAGCACTTTTCGATTATCACAGGTGACCAACAGGCTCGTCATGATTATCAGACAATGATATGTACTCCTTCGAGCTAAGGTTAAAAAGTTTAATGAATTTCTACGGTAAGTTATAAGATATCCTGCTAAAAGTGACAGCATTACGGTGACGATAAAACAGACGCGTAAGAACAATAGACATAGTTTTATTGAATGCGTGAAGTGTATTTGTGAAAATATTTCGACGAATAAGGTTGCAAGAAAGTGTAAACAGAAACCATCTTTCACAACTACATCACATTTGAGCCGTTTTGGAAAGGGATTCTAAACTACAGCGGTCTCGTGTGGCTGCGATTTTCTGTTCGTTTTTGAGCTTTTAAGAGCTTGTAATCACCTTTCCACATATTTTGCACCTACAACACAGGAGAGTAAGACATGGTGAATCTTTTCATATCAAATAACGGTAATGTGAACTTTGTTGCAAGTCAACCTTTAATAAATGGCTGAAACTTATTCTGTAATGCGATTGCTAAGGATTAAAATGAAGTGGTTTGCCCCACTAACAGCTTTTCTTATAAAATGCATATTTTTGCTTTCTTCTCCAGCTTCCCTTGCATAAAGAAAAAAAAACAACTATTCATGAGGTACTGTTTTTTTATAATTCTGTTATCCTCCTTGCTAGCAAGGTACCTTTGAACTTGCGGCCATGATATTTACACCTTGGGACCTAATTCTTCTTAATAATATGTTAACAAATTATATATTGTTTGGCCATCAAGCTATAATATACATAAATAGCATTTGGTGCTTTCAGTTGCCTCAAAAGTAATATACTTATTACATGTCGTTTAAGCATATCTATCCCTGATTGACAAAATTTTTTAACAAATTAGAAAATACTAACAGAAATAAACATGAAACAAAATTAAAATAGAAAAGCATTAAGTTACCAAAAAGCATTGAGGCCTGCATACTAACTATGAAAGAGATTTTACCAATTGAAAAAAAGCGATATATCACAGATTCTGGCTCTCGCATGAGATATTGTAATAGGGACAGTAGAGATCAGGTGTAGAGACATCAAGACACTGTTCGGCACTAAAATCTGTGCTGAACGTCTGCCAGACATTCTTTGGCCGCTCATGGGCTCGCACGCAGTAGTAGCAATAGTAATCTACAAAATGTATCAATTACTCTTGACCTCAACAAAACAGAATAAATATCCTTGACCTTAACACTACAATAAAATATTACAAAAATTAAAAAACTGCAGGTTATTTTCTAACACCCTCCCATTTCTTACATACAGGCAAAGCAACTTCTTACTTTTTAGGAAAAGCCATACCAGGTTACCTGGTATTGCTTCACCTAAAAGCAATTTTCAGGTTACCTGAAAAAAGCAGTCTGTTGAGGTCGTAATGGAAGAGAAACTGTTGTGGTGACATCATGCAAACAAAACATTTTTTCTGAATCACTTTCAACCGTGTCACCTTCGAACAAAAACAACTTAGTCCAGTTATGTTTATTTCGCAGATCTAGTTCTTAATCTAAGAGGATCATAGGCTAATAGGTTACTTCTATACCGTATATATACAGATCAGTGTTTGTCTTGACTTTTTATTAAACCCTACGTCCAGTTATAGCGATTAAAATCTATTGATAAAAGATCCGCTTGTCATCAAGTTAAGTTACGTGGTGTACAGCGGATTCATTAAGCAATTAGTTATTACATTGGTTAAGATTTAAGACAACTCAAACTTGAAGCGCTTGACTGGGGTTAATAACTATCACGTTGATTGTTACGCGTAACGATTGTTAAGCTGGCCCAAAATGCAGGTATTGTTTTAGTAAAGATTTTAGTAAAGATCTAGCTTTCCAGGTAGGTTACTCATATGCATTAGGTAATTATTTTATTACCTGTGCAATGCCAGGCATTTCCCTAGTCTTTGTATAAATTGTTGTAAAATTTATGTTAAACCCCGCCTGTATCACGATTAATATTTAGCTATTGAGAAGTGAGGCACTCTGAGATTTTAATGGGTTTCCATTCTTCGAATGGTTTCGGAGTTTCTTTCCCTCTGAATCATAGAACCAGTAAAATCCCAATGGAATCGACGTCATTTCATTTCACTAATTTTGTGCAAAGGCATTCGCAGTGAGACTACTATTTAATGTGACATAAACGTTCACCGCTGATGAACTCGAATTGATACCTGGCAAAGCTCTCCCCAAAAAAGGTAAGAAATTCAGAGCATTTTCATCATACCACAAAGTGGGTATTTTCTAACTACTATTGCCAATGAGGGTTGCTCGTACGATGATGATGAAATAATTACCTTTTTATTTATTTTATTACCTTATTAATAGCTGAACCTACCGATTATACAGATTCCCGTTGCACTAGTGCTGACCTCTTCCTAGGCTTAACTTCTAGGATTTAAATGTTTTTTTACTACAAGTGACTGTCATCCATGCAACCTTTGAAGTAACAACTGTACAACAAGTAGGGAATTTGGTTGTATTTTTTTAAGTTAGAGGGCAGCAAAAATGAAAGAACAAATTCTGATCGGGCATCCTGGCTGAGTTAGTGCAACAAGTTTACGATACGTAAATTGAAAATTGACTGTGTACCCAAAATCAAGTCTACTTAACAAATTCTATTTTGAAAAGTACTTCGCTAGCCTTGGAAAAACTGATAGAGTGCAAATCCGAATTGTTGAAACGGTAAGGTGAGAATTCGTCGGTAGAGGTCAACTCCGAATCCATTTGAAGCATGGAAACCCAGTAAAAGAGGGGTGAGGTGATATGGAGTGAGGTGTCATCGTAATGATCAGGACAGTTGACAGCCATGCTGGACATCAAACAGCCAGAACAAACCAAATTGACCTTGACGGTAGTAACTTAAAGCAGATGTTAGCCAACCTTGACCTTAAGATAGAACAAAATGTCAAAGCAGCTGTAGTCTGCCAAACCTACCGACAGTAAGCCATATCATGATACTCTACCTATGATTACTGGTATGTATATCATCTAAGGTATAACATGATACTCTATACCTATGATTACAGGTATGCATATCATCTAAGGTATAACATGATACTCTATACCTATGATTACAGGTATGTATATCATCTAATCTATAACATGATAGTCTACCTATGATTACTGGTATGTATATCATCTAAGGTATAACATGATACTCTACCTATGATTACTGGTATGTATATCATCTAAGGTATAACATGATACTCTATACCTATGATTACAGGTATGCATATAATCTAAGGTATAACATGATACTCTACCTATGATTACAGGTATGTATATCATCTAAGGTATAACATGATACTCTACCTATGATTACAGATATGTATATCATCTAAGGTATAACATGATACTCTACCTATGATTACAGGTATGTATATCATCTAAGGTATAACATGATACTCTATCTATGATTACTAGTATGTATATGATCTAACGTATAACATGATACTCTACCTATAATTACAGGTATGTATATCATCTAAGGTATAACATGATACTCTACCTATGATTACAGGTATGTTTATCATCTAAGGTATAACATGATACTCTATCTATGATTACTAGTATGTATATGATCTAACGTATAACATGATACTCTACCTATGATTACAGGTATGTATATCATCTAAGGTATAACATGATATTCTACTTATGATTGCAGGTATGTATATCATCCAAGGTATAATATGATACTCTACCTAAAATTACAGGTATGTATATCATCTAATCTATATCATGATACTCTACCTATGATTACTAGTATGTATATCATCTAAGGTATAACATGATATCCACCTATGATTACAAATATGTATATCATCTAAGCTATATTATGATACTCCACCTATCATGATTACTGGTATGTATATGTATATCATTTAAGCTATAACATGATGTTCTCTGCCTATTATTCATGGTATGTATATTTTATGAACATACATGTATTTATCATCAAAATCATAGCATGATAGTGCAACTAATCCACCTGATTACTGCTATAGTAGATGCGTATTATTACATGATGTTCTTAATAAGCTGATACAATTAGTTAAGCCAGAAGTTTTAAAATCATTGAAGCATTTCAGAAGAAACTAAAGTTTGCTGTTAGCCGTAAAGAAACAGCACTCTATAATATTAATTAAAACAATAACAAATAAACACTCATGTACAGGGTTAATTAGCCTATTAGTAAAAAAACAATTGAATCAAAGACAACGCTAATTGAGAGACAAAGACAAGGCTCAGAGAGAGGTTTAAAGAGAGGTTAAGAAAACTCAGAAAGAAGAAAAAGGAAAAAAGGCTATCGATAGAAAATTATGAAAAAGAAAACTGTAGCGTTTTCTTACCTCCCATGTATCTGATTGTCTTCAACTTCTTTTGTATCACATGGTTGTTTCTCCACTCATGATAGTAATTAAAAGCATCGTCATTCTCTGCTACGTACTTGAGATGTTTGGCCAAAGCTTCTGGTGACGTAAAGTTTCTCACGTGTATAAAGCTATTTGGTGGAGCAATTCTCTCGTATTCCTCTATTGACCTACCTCCTAAAGCTACGGGAATCGTCTGTCCACTTGTTTCTAGAACTTTCCAGAACTTTTCGGTAATATAATCTGTGCATATGGTGCTTTCAAATGATAAATAGAACGTATATGATGTTAATGCAGGTTGGCCCCCAGTAGGCAATCTTTTTATTAGACTACCCAATTGCGTTCTGCAGGTTGATGACCTCGTAAAAACATCAACTTGCATATATTTTAACAGTTCTTGAACGTATTCTACTCGAGCACTCCATACGCGATGCTTCGTCCATCGGTTCAAGCAATGTGACACAAACCACAGAGCTCTTGGCTTTTTATTTGTATATCTCATTGCGAAGTTTATCTGGGCGGGCGGTAACTTTGCCACAACACGATCTCTAAAATTAAAGAAGACCCCATCACTCTGTCGAACATATGTAATAGAGTAATTAAAAAGACCATCCCACTCCTCATTCATCGCTTCATAAATGTGGTTTTGTGGTTCTTTGGATTGGAAAGCCCAAAGCACATGTTGGTTCTTTTTTGGTGGTTTTTTGTAAAAGTCCACATCCTGTTCATTAAAAAATGCAATGTCTGCTCCGTTAGAAGAAGTTCCCGATTCTACTCGGCACCTATACTGCCCGCAATTGATAAGATAGGCGGCTCGCCTTGCTTTGTAACCATTCATTCGCCGGACGATTCGAACAGCAGTTTGGTGAATTGTTGGCTTTTCATGTGTAGAGTGATTTTTGGGCAAGATGGTCACATATGTTGGACTCCTTTGAAGAACAGCACGAATGTAGACAACATTTGTTTGACCTTTAACAAAAGCATGAAGGAGTAGAAAACATTTGAATGAGTAGAAGCTGTTAGTACGTCTCAAGGCACACACTTTGGAGAGAGTCATATGTATGACATTAACCAGTGCAAATAACATCATATTTTTACAAATTATAATGAACTTGTCGCTACACAAAAGGAGAAAACAGCCGTTATTATTTTAGTTTAAAAAAAGTCAAGTGCATAACCAATGTTTAAATAGAAAGAACACAATCTTAAATGAAAAAGGATTAACTACAACCATAGCACTAATAGCATTCTCTATGTTAGTTTATTAAGATAGACAAAGAAGAACATGGTGGCTGAGGTGATAAGGAACAAACATAAAGCTCTATTTTTCACTTTCTCTTGTGTGTTTTGTCTACTTCCTTCGACTTTATGTTACGCTTTGCTACATCTTTGTATCTCAGTCTAGACTCTGGTTTTGCCCTGATTCCTCTTTTCATGCAGACCCAGACTGAGATACAAAGATGTAGTGAAGTGTAACATAAAGTTGAAGGAACTAGACAGAACAGAAGGCAAAAGAAAGTGGAAAGAGAGCTGCAAGGAAGTCAGTGATAAAGTTATATAGTTATCAGCCCTTCTTATTAGCAAATGTCATATAGAGGGGTATAGTAATTATCGAATAAAAACACTCCTCCCCTTCCTGTAAGAAAAGATTCCAAATTTTATATACGCAATGCACATTAAAAATTAGTAACAAAATAGTATATTAACCTTATTAACTATAACTCCCTATTTAGTGGTTAGGATTTGCAATAAAATGTAACATTACCATGTACAGTACGTACTGCATGAAGTTTTTACCTTAGAGACAGACGGAGAACATAAAATTTGAATTCAACTTTAATTAATTTAGTTCACTACATGAGCATTTACAGCTAAGTTTTAGTGTGTATTCTACTAAACTAAACTTTAATTATGTCATCGTCTCAATTAATCATCTTACGAAACACAAATAATGTAGAACTGAGAGAGCATCATACATCTTTAAGGCGTTTTTGAGAGAGATTTCGGAGAGTAACATACCAGCATTTTAGCGACTCCGACGTATGCAGAGCACTGATCGCTAAATTTAAATTTCGAAAGAAATTTTTGTTGATGTTATGCCGAAGACAACGCTGCAACGAGGGGCTGGCAAACTTCATGTTCCACATTGAAAAGCAAAAAACCGTGAGACAGGAATGCTGTAACCCGGGGTCAATGCTGTCAATGCTGTAACCCGGGGGTCAAGTGCATAAAGAAAACTAATAATATCTCGACAGACTGCTTTCCCAATCACACTAAAACAATCTTGTCTTTGAAAAAGTTCTTGTTTAGTACAAAATAATACTAAGTTTTTAGTAGTACGTCACTCATGAAGGCATGCTTTGCTTGATTGATGAACAGGCAATAAACCTGATCTTACTTCACATTGTTTGCAAGACCAAAGTTCGATTAATTAATATGCTATATTTTTTAAAGTACGAAAATTGGAAGCATTTCCATACAAGCAATAAAAAAAGCACTCACCACAAAGTACCCATGACTGAATACATCCTAATTGCTCCTTTAAGGTAAAACTTCACTCCATGATTCTGATACCATTTGGTTAGCTGTCACAATGTTAATTACGTCTAACCTTCTAGCTAATTATGTTTGTGAAGTAACCTTAATCTTCTCCGAATTTTTTACCAGCTTGAAGAGTAGTGTCAAAGAACCATTAGTCATAAGCTGTAGAGTTACAGCTGCTCCCTCAAACTAGGTGGGCTATTGTGACGAAATGTGGTAGACTAACCAACACAATTGTTTCATCGAATGTGGAGTACTTAGGAAAAGGGCACATATTTCATTGCCCAGCAGTTGAATGTTTTTATTTGCTTCAGTTTGTCTACAAAATACTCCTGGCATTGTCGATTTCCATAAAATAACTTCCACAGCTATAGTTGATAGTGTCAAATAATTGCTCAGTATGTGGTACATCTATGGGCAGAAAGCCTTTTACAACTTGGTAGTGTGCTCTGTCTGTTACTGTTGCATAAATGGCCAAAATGTTTATGAACCTTTCAAAAAGAGCAAAACTTATTTTCATTAGTTAGTTAATCTTTATTGAAATAATATTAGTATAAAATATAATATTATTTGCGCCTCTATTTGCAGGCAAAAAGAGGCGCAACCTAGCATTCATTTTCATTTGCGAACAACCTAGCAGTTCTTCAGCTCATGGAGTACACGCAACTGTGCAAAAAAAATTATCAGAAAATTACGTTTAAATAAAAAAAGCAACCATCGTTTTTTTACGTCATCACCCCCATTTGCACATATGCTCGTCCGCGAAAAAGCCACCATCTTTGTAGAAAACGATCGTCATTTTCTTGATTAATAGTATTTTTCGGTGCTGTTTTGATACTAAAATAAAAGCTTTGCAAACAAAAGCATTGTTTGCAATAATTAATTGCAGAAGCTTTGTATTTTTAGCGACAAAGTTTGTCCATAAAGATGACAGACAACGATAAAACGACGTCACGAAAAAATGAAGGATACTTTGGTTATCCATATATATATTATAAAAACAAAAAATTAAAGTAATGATGATGGTTGGCCCAAAGGGTTTATTAAAAGTCTGTCAATATCGAGTGTAGATACAAAATAGCCTGCACTCTGAAGAACTTAGTCTTAAAAGCCACGAATGTAAAACTTTGTAGGTCAGGATAGGCAAAAACTGGTGCCTAGGGCGGCTACCTGCAGACCCGTATAAAAACACAGAACGCTTTTTGGTGTCTGCCTATGCTTTGTTCTTTCTACAATAACTAGAAAGAATCTTTTAAAAATTGTTGTTTGTGGAAATAACAATTTGTTATACACTCTTATGTAGACCAAACAATCATGACCTGGTTGTTTAAAGAATAGTGTGTCACTCTATGTTACATAGCTGAGCTGAGATAACTAGGTCTGCATTTAGTCTCTTTAGAATCCTTTAGAAGCTAGTGGTAGCTTTTTAAAGAATTGGCACACTGTTGAAACGGACCAGTTGTATTTTCAAAAGCACATCTGCGAAAAGTTCTTCAGCAGCTGTAAAAGTGTGGCAATTGTAAAAAATTATATGGGAATATCTTTGAGTTACAAAAGATTTTCCTCAAATACTTCTTAATAATTAATACGTACTAAGATGCCGCAAGCTGATAAAGTAATAAATCACACAAATATGGGCATCAGAGAATAATAACTCTTTTTCAAAGCTGTATACCATTAATGTACTCTAAAGTGCCCTCAATTATGTTCTTGTGTATCGACGCAACTAAAAATCTCCAAGCATAACTATTACACCTGCTACAGAGTGTCCATAATCTTTTGTTTTTATTTGTAACTAATATTCTCCACGGCTGACATATGTGTATGCTGAGTGTGACAAGCATGACATGTGACATTGAAAAGTATTTCAATTGCAGAACCACTTCTGCAACCTATGGTTCGATAAATTTGCAACGATTAAGTGAGAGCTTTCTGCCACTCGCGTAATGGGCAAACATCTTGTTAGGTTCAACACTATCTACACCTTTGCAAATGGTTCTTTGAAGTACAATGTAGTCTTGTTAATTGGTCGATCAAATATTAGAGTAAATAGACGTGTAAATGGATGTACATAGACATAGACAAAAGTGACAATTGATTGGTAAAGATGGTAAGGAAGCTTTAGGATGTGACAAATACTAACTCAACAAATAATCTGGCCGGAGAACATTCAATCAAAGTTTACAGTAGATAATAAAATGTGTAGGTAGGTAAATGTGTGTAGGTAAATTACCATCGGCTAATAATCTACAAGTTAGTTGTTAACTGTAAGTTAAGTAAGTTAACTGTTGTTAACTTACTTAAACTTAACTTACTAAATTAAGTTGTTAACTCTAAGTTAGTTGTTAATTGTTAGGATGAAAGAATGTGTAGAAACGCTAAATTTGGAGTAACAATAGTACAATGAGAGCGCTTGCTCTAGTTAACGATAGTTTTAGACATCTCCAGTGCATGAGCAGCAAAGGCAGAAACTGATTTGAATTTAGAACATTTGGCTAATAAGTTTATGGCCAAGAAATTCTGGCAATATATTGCCATGTTAGAAGGGTAGTAGTACATAGATTTGTACGTAGTGTCTATCAAAGCTGATCAGTTCAAAAATAGACCAAGAAATGATAATGATTTAAAATTGAACAGAAGTTGCCAAAAATAATGCATGTAAACAATATGACAACACAAGTAGAAAGGCATTCTTTGCTATTGTTGTTATTTGTATCATAGTTTATCTAACTGATGTAAATCATCTTGAAGAAAACGTATATGGGTGTTGAGTGTAAGTCTAGAGTTGGCTATTTATCAAAGAGTGGTCACAAATGTTCTAGTTGTCTTAGTTGCTTAGGAGTCTGGAATAAAGCTCGTGTAAAAGACATGAACACGTCTTTTATCTGAAGGCTAGTTTTTCTAGTAACAAACAACAAAATGATGCTATGCTTAGGACTGTTACATATGTTGGGGCTGATGTCAACATATGCTTAATGTAACAGTGGATGGTTCAACGCACTGATGAGTATAAAATTACAATACTATTTATTTAGTCTTAAATGAAATATAAAAGACTAAAGTCTAAAATTTTTAGACTTAAGTCTAAAGATTTTAGAATCTAAAAACTTTTTAAAATCTAAAAATTTTAAAATCTCTAAAATTTTTAGACTTTAACTTAGACTTTAAACTAAATACTTCAGTTTCGGTGAAAAACATGGAGAGGTCTGATCAAATTGCTTATGCATCCATATTAAAAGGTTCTAGACATAATTTTTTTTATGAACGAACCTAAAAGCCCAACCTTAATTCACTTGATACCTTTAAGTATACTTTAATGTGATATGATGGGTGTACCATGTTTGGTATATTTATCACTTTTTGAAAAACTGAGGGAGTATTAGTCAGTCTTGAATCTATAAGATCTGAATTGAGAGCTAACTAAATGGTACATGTAGTTTGATGTACTATTTACAGAATAAATACGTATATTTATGTTAATCAATATTTAAATGAATGAAAAGTAGCGTAGCCTTTGAAATGGTGCTCAGGCCCGCCTATCGTTATGCAAAAACAAGCATTCATAACAAATCTAAATAAAGGCATAAAAAGGAAAATGAACATATAAGCACATTTTTCAAACTTGATGACAATTGAGAGGCTTTGAAAGATAAATCGAGTCTATGCAAGTTATAGAACATGTTTTTTTAAATTTAAGGGTTTTCAGTTTAAGAACTATAAACTTGCTGTTACGGAGGTTGAATCTATACATGTCTGATTGCACTAATGTTAAATCAGGTCTATACACAATAGATGCAATAACGACTTTACTACAACTTAGAAGCCACTTAAAGAAATTCATTAACTCTCTTAAGTTAAGTAGCAAAAATGAAACTACATGGGAGGGACTCCCATTTATGATTCATGCTCTATATTAGCAAAGGATGGTTTGATGGTATCACTCAACATCAAGTTCTTGAGGATTTTAAAAGAACTATGGTTATGGAAAAAAGGTTTCATGTCTATTTGGCGTAACAGACAAGTATAAACAGTCTACAGGATGCTACGAAAAATACTATTGCCAAGCAAGTCATACTAAAAGGGAATGGGTAGCCAGTGAAATATACATCTTAATAATGCAGAAGATAGAAAATCGTGATCAAATAAAAAGGAAAACCTGTCTTTTTGCTCAAATTTCATGCCAAAAGCCATCCTAGCCGAAATATCCATAAGTTTTAATTCACATTAGCAATCTTCATCTCTATACACCAACCATACCTGCCAACTCTCACGCATTGCCCCACTCTTGGGTTGGCAGGTCTGACACCAACTGTCCAGTCTGTTACATTTATATTTGCTTTCTTCTTTATTAAACCTTTCTCAAAAGTTTAAGCAAAAGGTAGAATCAAGGATTAATCTTCATAATCACTCACTCTTACCTGATAGAATGTATAAAACATGTCCGACTAACACTAACAAAATGAGAGATAAAAAGAGTACGAGACATGATTTCATATTCGATTCATTTAGCACGCGCACTGACGTCGCTGTTACTAGCCTACTAATTATACAGTCAGTATGAATACTTCTGAATAAAAGCTCCTAACTCATCAGATCATCCAGTCCTATTGATTGAATACAAAGGCAGACGTATTGTGCATCGAGTACTGAATAGGATAAGTAAATTTACAATAGAAAGAATTACATTACCCTAAATCTCCTTATAAACACGCTCTCAGCTGGAAAGCGAATGACGGTTGGCTTATTGGAAAATAAAGCGATACAGCCTTGATTTTGTTTCTATTTGTAGAACCAAGGCATCGTAATTATAGAAACGCCTTCAACAAACTCATGCCAGTATACCTTATGCCAGGTACGCTTTTCTCGCCTGAGTTGTGTTCTTTTTCAACAAACTATTACTAACACGATGTTGGCTATGTGAAATACGTACATATGAATAGAGTAAACTATGTCGCCACAACTCCTATTATGTATTAAGCAGTTCTAAATGTTTCGGGCACGGTGTCGATTGTACTTTCCCCAAAATAAGTTCAAATGACTAGTACAAGTATGTAGTCAAGTATTTTGCATACATTTAAAGAGTTTTGTTCAATGCACATATAAAAAATAAATAAATTACACCTAATTTTTGAAAGAAAGATGACTAAGATGATGATAATATTGTACAAAATGATAGTAAGTGCCCTACACGCCTTTTGCATATTGATATGAGTAGAATAATTCATATTCATTTAGCCATTACTATTTCCAGCAGTGCCGGGTTGCTTGTCACATAATTATTGAGATTCGGAGTTGCCGCTCCGTGATTATATTGTTGGCCTAGTGACAGACAACTCACACTTGACAAGACAGTATAATAGCAAGTGCATTTCTTTTTCTTAGTCAGTCTATACCGAGATACTGAACAGACTACACCTCAGATAACATTATACCTTTACTTACTGTTAACGACAACCAGGAACATGTAATTCTATAGTATACTAATCTAATATTAGCACTTGCCCTAGTTATATAGAGGGAAGTGTTAAGGAGTGGAGAGTGAGATAGCTAGTGGTGAGCTAGGAGAAGATAGCTTCCAAGAATGACAGACACTTGGCCACATGAAACCACTACTATTATTAAAAAAGGCATTAACTATATGCAGTAGTGGCCCTCCAAGCCACACAGACACTCGCTACAGAGAGAGGCATAGATTCATCAAACTATATTCATGGCAAGGACAAAGGATATCGCTGGGTCGGGCTCTACACATAATACAAGAGGTACGACCATTAGTTAAATAAGAAATGAACATTTAAGTTACATCAATATCATGAGTGTTTTGGCACAATACAACTACACCGTTATTCTGTCTACCTCACACAAAAAGCTATCATTAAAACCTCCCTAGCAGACTTACAAAAATGATAGGTCGGCATTCCCAATTAAACAAAGTTAATCGCAAACATCTTTCTAAAAAGGCAACCAACCATACAATTCAAAGAGCGTGGTCAAGAACATGGTATGTACAACTGTGCCCGAGTGCTTGTTCACACGCACTGTTTTCAGAGCTCACCATGAGTCATCTTGATGAACACCCAATCCCACTGCAACACAATAGACCCTCTCTCAGCGCCTGAGTAATTTCCTGATGGGGGTATTGTAGGCCTCAGCTGTTTCAACATTGTATCAATAGGGCCTAAACCCTAACTTGCTTACGTTTGACAAATGGTGAGACATCTATGCTACTGTCCAGATTATGAAGTCATGGGACAGACAGCCCACCCAATGTTACTCAACCGGGAGCATGTAATCCAGCTCAACATTTTGGCAGTAGCCGAACATGTGCAGAGCTGTCACAGCCTTACTCGACTATTCGCCCACGGCTGGAAATGGCTGGCATCATTATTTAGATGCAACTGTCACAACCTGGTGCTTTAGTTTTGGTGTTGCAGTGTCTAGGGCTGCTGTTCCTGAAGACGACGAGACCAGCTCTGCAGAATCATACAATACTTGCACTGACACTCAATCAGCAAACAATCATTTTGTGTTTTTCATGCCCTCGAAAACACGGCGTATTCTATTTATATATTTCTCAAAGTATGTTTTATGTCTGTATGTTGTATGTTTGTCTGCATTCCAGCTATAGCTATTATTAGAATAGCCTAGATGAGCAACAATGCTGACGCAACGTCATTGCCTACCAGCATTTGAAGTTTACTAACTAAGTTAGTGGAATTTTCCATTGGCAATGTGCCAGGCCACTTGGCAATGGCCTGCCACTTCCTGGAGAGTTGCCTGCCAGCAAGTGGCAGGCAACTCAAGTGGCTGGTAAGCAAATCTCATCACTTCTCATTGTTTATAGGCTGATTTTTAATACCTGGGCAACGCCAGGGGGCACAGCTAGTTCTATTATATCTTGTCATATATTCATAGTTTGAGGATACCAAATGTTGTAACAGCATTTCTTTTGTTTTGACTACATTATCTATGTTGTTAATATCACTCTTTTATCTTGCTTTCAAATAGAGGCTTTTTCCTATTTAATTCAATATAGAATTCATTACCACCATATGTTTTTTTGTAAATCTTTTAAACTTCTGTAACCCGAGTTACTTATCATGTGATCAGTGGACCACACTGCAAACTAGTACAGTGAGTTGGTCATGCCGGTTTGTCATGCTCCTTTGTTTCACACCCAACATGCATAATACTGAAGCAAAATATTTTGGGGGTGGGTGTGTATAACCTTCACATGTGGCGTCTGTAAGTTACAATTTTGAGACCGCTGTGGTTCAGCAGAAACTAGCAGGGTGAGCTTAACTCAAAGCTTCTTAAAATACAACCTGCTAGAGCCAGCAGAATTGAACTAAACTCTTTGTAGGAATGATAACTCTTTAGTTTTAATCAACACTACACCTCAGATAACATTATACCTTTACTTACTGTTAACGACAACCAGGAACATGTAATTCTATAGTATACTAATCTAATATTAGCACTTGCCCTAGTTATATAGAGGGAAGTGTTAAGGAGTGGAGAGTGAGATAGCTAGTAGTGAGCTAGGAGAAGATAGCTTCCAAGAATGACAGACACTTGGCCACATGAAACCACCACTATTATTAAAAAAGGCATTAACTGTATGCAGTAGTGGCCCTCCAAGCCACACAGACACTCGCTACAGAGAGAGGCATAGATTCATCAAACTATATTCATGGCAAGGACAAGGGATATCGCTGGGTCGGGCTCTACACATAATACAAGAGGTACGACCATTAGTTAAATAAGAAATGAACATTTAAGTTACATCAATATCATGAGTGTTTTGGCACAATACAACTACACCGTTATTCTGTCTACCTCACACAAAAAGCTATCATTAAAACCTCCCTAGCAGACTTACAAAAATGATAGGTCGACATTCCCAAGTTTGCTGTCGGTTATATAACTGAAGACAAGAAATGGATAATCTTTGTCCAACAAAAAACCAATTTTATTAAAGTAACATATCCAAATGTCTGTCTCCGAAGTAAGAATGCAAAACCGACTTGCCTAACAATTGTGGCCGTATTGGGGAGGGGCTTGACTTAATCTTGGCTGTTTGAACTGACCAATCACTTTGCTATGATGAATGCTTATTTTGCAAAGTTTTCACATGTTTACATATCTAACAATAAAAATGTAGTAACTATATAATAATATATATAACTATATATATAATTTTATTATATATATTATAGTGTATATACATATATATAATATAACTATATATATATATAAAATTGTTTCCTCACCCCGGATACCCCGTATGGGTGGTAATTTCTGCTCTAACTCGGGTCTCCTACCACAGACCTGGGAGTTTGAGCACTCGCCTCAAGATCTTAGCTGTTCCCAATAGCGTACTTTTCTGCAACTCACCTGAGTTGATTGCTGTTGGTATTTGGGCAAGCCACATTTTATGCGGCGGTGTTATTGCGCCCAGTGTCCCAATGACTACTGGGATTACAGTTGTTCTTACATTCCAGCATTTTTCAATTTCTTCTCCAAGAGGGAGATATTTCTCTACCTTTTCTTTTTCTTTGCTGGTTATATTGTAGTCATTGGGTACTGCTATATCTATTATAGTAGCCCTCTTGTTCTCCTTGTCTACCCCCACTATATCTGGTTGGTTTGCTAGGACATGCTTGTCAGTCCGGATGTAGAAGTCCCAGAGGATCTTAGCGCGGTCATTTTCATTGACCTTACCAGGAGCTTCCCACCAGTGTTGTGGTTTATTAAGGCCGTACTCGTCACATAGACTTCTATACACAACACCTGCGACATAATTATGCCGCTCAGTTTATGCATTTCCTGCTAGCTGATTGCATCCACTGATGATGTGTTGGATGGTTTCAGGTGCATCTTTGCACAGTCTGCATCTAGGATCGTCTCTAGTTTAATAGATTTTTGTTTGGAGATGCCTTGTGGGAGCACTTGCTCCTAGGCTGTCATGATTAGCGACTCTGTATTGGCCATTAGGTTTCCTTTGTTCAGCCACATATATGTCTAGTGAAGATCGCCAACCTTAGATATTTGTTGTTGGTAAGCACCATGAAGAGGTTTCGTGTGCCAGTCAATTCCCTCATCTTCAGGGTGTAGGTCCATTGTAAGAGCAGCTGATTGAAATTCAGCTAGCAACTTATCTGAAATGGCCATGGAGGCTGCATATGCTTTATGTTTTGCTCCTCCTCTTTCACTATCTGCTGTACACTTTTGAGTTCCCTACCGCCATCTTTCCTATCGAGATACAATCTAGTAGTATCAGATTTTGGGTGGAGTGCTCCATGCATGGTCAGCAGTTTACGAGTTGCTATATCTGTTTCCTTGATGGCTTCCTCAGTCCACTTTATTATGCCTGCTGGATATCTTATTACTGGCAGTGCATAGGTATTTATTGCCATGACTTGGTTCTTGGCATTGAGCTGGCTCCGTAGGACCTGCAGAAGGCGTTTCTTGTATTCAGTAATGGCTTTGTGACGTACCTCGGCTTCGTGGTTGATGTTGCTTTGCATAATCCCCAAGTAGTTGCACCCTTCTTCTATATCTTTGATGGTACCATTTGGCATTCTTAGGCCATCTGTGAGCATAGAATGGTCTTTCTTAAAAATTAGCCTACCACATTTCTCAATACCGAAGGTTATTTCGATGTCCTTGCTGTATACCTGAGTGAGGTGTATTAGCGAATCAATGTCCCTTTCTTTGTTAGCGTACAGCTTGATGTCATCCATGTAGAAGAGGTGGTTTATCTTGGTGCCACTCTTAAACTAGTACCCATATTGAGTCTCCTCCAGCATATTGCTTAGAGGGTTTAGGCATATGCAGAAGAGCAGCGGTGATAAGGAGTCACCTTGATAGATGCCTCGCTTTATTTTTACACTCGCCAGCTTTTTGCCATTAGCCTCCAGTTCCGCCTTCCATTTGGTCATTGACATCTTGATGAATGCCACAAGAGCAGGGTGAACATTGTACATACTGAGGCACTCAAGTATCCAACTATGGGGAATTGAGTCATAGGCCTTTTTGTAGTCAATCCAAGCCATGGCAAGATTGGTTTGCCTTCTCTTGCTGTCTTGACAGACCGTCCGGTCCACCAGTAAAGGATGTTTGGCTCCTCGGGTGTTGCGCCCAATTCCTTTCTGAGCACTGGTCATATAGTGACTCATGTGCTCTTCCAGTTTGTCTGCAACTATTCCTGAGAGCAGTTTCTAGGTGGTGGGCAAGCACGTTATTGGTCGATAGTTTTTGGGAATCGGCCCCTGCTTTGGATCTCTTATCAGAAGTACAGTTCGTCCTTTGGTCAGCCATTCTGGATGATCCCCTTGTTCTATTAGGCATTCCATCTGCTTAGCCATTCTAGTGTGAAGTGATGTCAATTTCTTTAACCAGAAGGCTTGAATCATGTTATGGCTAGGTGCTGCCCAGTTCTTCATACGCTGCACTCTGCACTTGATGTCCACTTCGCCGATGGTGAGTCCTTGCTGAGCCACAGTGTGTTGATGGCTCTCTTTAAGCCTCTTCAGCCAATTTGCAGTGGTGTTATGAGTCGTCTCTTTCTCCCAGGTGTCCTTCCAGAACTTTGAAGTGCTAGATCGGGGAGGATCTGACATTTTCCTCTGCAGTTCACCTTTGAACTGGGAATACACTTTAGATGGATATTGATGAACAGTTTGTTCATTCTCTTGTTATCCCGCTCTTTGGTGTACCGCTTCAGTCGTGCCGAGAGTGCTACTAGCTGCTGTTTGGCAGATTCTAGAGCTTCTAGTGTGGCTTCCTATTTTGGGCGCTCCAAACTGTGATTAGATCTTTTACTGAGCCTACTAACTTTCTTGCGCAAGTCCTTGATCTTATTTTGTAGCCTCAGCTGCCAGGATGGAATGGCTTGAAGCCTTGTTGGCAGTGGCTTAATACTCATCTCCCCCAAGATGACGATTGCTGTACTGTAGATTAGGGCATTAGTCTCACTGATCGATCCAGTTGAGATCGACTCCAGTGCCAAGTTAATGTCTTCTAACAGCTTCTTAGGTATGGCTTTGCTAACTCTTCGTAGTTGTACCCTGCTTCCATAATCATTAGCAGCTGGCATCTTGTTGAGGATATTTTCCGCAAGCTCTTTTACCCTTGGGTCAAGGTCCAAGTGCATGTCTTCTTCAACCCGTCAGTCAACACACGATTGTGTATGTGTGATAGTGTGTGTTTACATGCACTCCTCGTTGGTTGAGGTTACCTGAGTGAACTGTTCCATAATTTCATCTACCTCAAGTTGCGATATGAGGTGCCGCTTGATTATGTTACTCCTCTGAACTACAAGTTGCTTAGCGGTTAGTGGCAATTCAGGGCACATGTTTATCCACAGTTGACGGATCCTTCCCATATAGCCCCACTTTTGAGGTTCACTCATAAAGTAGCATTGCATGAGGTCCATGTTATCAGTCCGAGTCTATTTCATCCGTTTTGAACCAGTAGCCCATTTTTCACTGCCTTGTTTTGGTTCAGCTACAGACAGCGCGGACCTTGTTTGACCGGGCAACGTCCGAGCCGGCATGGCTTTGGTTATTGCATTCATCATAGAGGTTGTAGACGTTATACAAGCAAGGGTCTTGTCTAAGGACCACCGGAAAAGTGCAGTTGTTGGGGTTTGAACCGAGGACCTAATAATCACTGTCCCAATACCTTACCAACTGTGCTATCTGTCCTGTATATATATACATGTATAAAAAAATATTATGAAGAAAGTAAACTTTTAGTCATAGCACTACAATTTTGTTTCGTGCGATGCACTCATCAGATGCGTTTGTACTAAAATGTTTTGAGTTCCCTACCGCCATCTTTCCTATCGAGATACAATCTTGTAGTATCAGATATATATATATGTATCTGATACTACTAGATTGTATCTCGATAGGAAAGATGGCGGTAGGAAACTCAAAAGCGTACAGCAGACAGTGAAAGAGGAAGAGCAAAGCATCAAAGCCTATGCAGCCTTCATGGCCACTTCGGATAAGTTGCTAGCTGAATTTCAATCGGCTGCTCTGACAATGGAGCTTCACCCTGATGATGAGGAAATTGACTGACACATGAAACCTCTTCATGGTGCATACCACCGACAAATATCTAAGGTTGGTGATCTTCACCAGACATATATGTGGCTGAACAAAGGAAACCTAACGGCCAATACAGAGTCGCTAATCATGGCAGCCCAGAAGCAAGTGCTCCCAACAAGGCAACTCCAAACAAAAATCTGTTAAACTAGAGACGATCCTAGATGCAGACTGTGCAAAGATGCACCTGAAACCATCCAACAAATCATCAGTGGATGCAAGCAGCTAGCAGGAAACGCATAAACTGAGCGGCATAATCATGTCGCAGATGTTGTGAATAGAAGTCTATGTGATGAGTATGGCCTTAATAAACCACAACACTGGTGGGAAGCTCCTGGTAAGGTCAATGAAAATGACCGCGCTAA
Source organism: Watersipora subatra (assembly GCF_963576615.1). NCBI lineage: Eukaryota > Metazoa > Bryozoa > Gymnolaemata > Cheilostomatida > Watersiporidae > Watersipora > Watersipora subatra. The sequence goes on along the minus strand of NC_088714.1, from coordinate 48,795,957 downwards.
GATCCTCTGGGACTTCTACATCTGGACTGACAAGCATATCCTAGCAAACCAACCGGATATAGTGGTGGTGGACAAGGAGAACAAGAGGGCTACTATAATAGATATAGCAGTACCCAATGACTACAATATATAGCCAGCAAAGAAAAAGAAAAGGTAGAGAAATATCTCCCTCTTGGAGAAGAGAATGAAAAATGCTGGGTTGTAAAAACAACTGTAATCCCGGTAATCATTGGGGCACTGGGTGCAATAACATCGGCACATAAAGTGTGGCTTGCCCAAATACCGACAGCAATCAACTCAGGTGAGTTGCAGAAAAGTACGCTATTGGGAACAGCTAAGATCTTGAGGCGAGTGCTCAAACTCCCAGGTCTGTGGTAGGAGACCCGAGTTAGGGCAGAAATTACCCCCCCATACGGGTTAACCGGGGTGAAGAAAAAATTTATATATATATATATATATTGCAAAATCAAATATACAAAGTATATCGCAATATATATTGGCAAAATACGCATTCAGCGTAGCAAAGTGATTGGTCAGTTCAAACAGCCAAAATTAAATCTAGCTAAATTTTCATCATAACAGTCAAAATAAATGTACATCTGCCAAAAAATCTAAATCATTTGCAAATCTGTAGTAATCTACTAACAAATTAAGTATATGGGAAACAATAGAATAGCAAGGAGCTCACAAAATGCAATCACTATCTTTGACTTTATCTGGTAAAATACCACAGACTAGAAGCGATTGTAACCTGCCAAATTGTTAAAGCTACTTGTATTTTGGCATTCCAGTGTACGGTGAGAGACTATCAGGTGTAATGACTGTAAGTACAACTATTCTGTGAACCCAGTGGGCAGTCGATCGGCCCACCATACTAGAAGTTGATAGTTCAAATCCTGCAAAGCGCAACCTTTTTTCTAACATTTACCTTTGGCTCTAAAATGACAAAAGAACGCAGCTTTTATAATAATAAATATTATAGTGAAGATTATAGTAAAGATTATAGTAACGATTATAGTAAAGATTATAGTAAAGATTATAGTAAAGATTATAGTAAAGATTATAGTAAAGATTATAGTAAAGATTATAGTAAAGATTATAGTAAAGATTATAGTAAAGATTATAGTAAAGATTATAGTAAAGATTATAATAAAGATTACAGTAGAGATTATAGTAAAGATTATAGTAAAGATTATAGTAAAGATTATAGTAAAGATTATAGTAAAGATTATAATAAAGATTACAGTAGAGATTATAGTAAAGATTATAGTAAAGATTATAATATTTCAGGCCAAACAAATTAGTTATGTTGTTTTCATAACGAAAGTCTTAGTTCATACAAAACCAGACAAGAGAAAAGCATTGTATAATACGACCCATTGTAAGACGGAAAGTGATTGTGTGTAATGCTAAGCAATTATGAAACACAACAGCATTTGCTTTCGCGGTATACACAGAAGAACCATGATATACACGAGGCGTCGAGCCATGGTTTTACTTGCCCTGATATTAACTACTATTACTCTGCTATGGATTATGACAGGTAAGACAGTTTAAATATAATATTTCTCATTTTAAAAAGCTATCAATTAAATGTTATTTGTCTAAGAACTGAAAATAATTTTTGTTTTGAATACACATCTAGTTTGTTTACCTGAAAGTTTACAGTAATTTGGTTTTTAGTATTAGCTGTTGTTTATTCAAAAACATCAAACATCAACATATTGGAAAACGTAAAAATTGATGAAAAAGTATACAAGAAAATGATTGAAATAGGGTCATATTATTGCTGCAACATACATCAGAAAAAGCAAAAAATCTTAAACCAACTGAATCTACAATGCTTTGAGAAAAGAATCATTAAACAGAGAATTAGTATATAACAAGTTTGGTTCAAACAAAGCATGAAAATATTACGAACCAAACACTGTGAAATTACTGCAAAGATTAAATTTGTGATTGATTTTTACGTGTTTTTATTTTTTGAGATGCTGACAGTAGATTATGACAGCTTTAGAAACAAACGGGTAGAAGATTTGATGGTACAGTGCTAACCACTCTTCAAACACTCTTCAGTAAGAGCTAAGGCTTCAAAAAGCTACAGGCTGTGAAAAATTCTGACTATTATAGTCTTCCCATGGTTGGCCCTGAACAACTGATCTAACGATGATCGTTTTAATTTCAATTGGTTCAAAACCAATTCACCTAAAATCAACTCGTCTAAAGGTGTTGATTGCTCCAACGAAACAATTGGTCTAATTCAAACTACAAAAAGAACAAAACATTGGTAGAGAGCAGAATGAACCCATTATTGAGGAGAACATAAGAGAGAACTCAAAAGAAAAGATATTGAACGAGCGGAGAGAATCTTGACTGTTTTTAACAAAAAGGACAATAACAATATTTAACCTCTCCAAGCACTGGCACATATCTAAAACCTTAACCTAACAGTATAATTATAACACGGTTTCTTTTGTTAAATTTTCATTTTCTTATTGTATTGTAAAGGTTTTTCTACACAAAATGACTTGAGTTTACATTTAATTCAATGAAATAAATGCTATTTTAACCTGTGTGTACTAAACACGAATATCTGATTTAAGTTTTCATATTTCTATTATTGTCTTTACATCCATTTTAGATTAATCATCATTAGATCAAATTGTATATTGGACAGATCAGTTTTAGACTAAACGTTTTTGGACGAATGGGTCTATTAGACCATTTGTATTTGAACCAGCCGTAGTTAAACAAATCATTCGAATCAAATATTGGTATATAGTTTAGTGTTACTCAATAGCTGTTAGAATACATAGGAAAGTTTCACTTTGATGTTTTACGACAAGGAGACATCCGGGTTTTCGGAGACTAATACATAATCTAGCTCATTAGAGAAATCAGTTACAGCGCATTCTGCATATATTTGTCTTTGACTTTCATTTGTTAAGTCTGTTTCTGATAAACTACTAATTAGTCTTCCAAAGTTTTTTTTGAACATTAAAGTGTTAACAGGCACATGGTGACCTAAATTACAGAAAATTTAAATTAAAATTAAATAAAAAAAATTTAAAAATGCAACAGTTTACTTTCATTAAAGGTTGACTTGCAACAAAATTCACATTAATGTTATTTGGTATCAAAGGATTCACCATGTCTTACTCTGCTGTGTTGTAGGTGCAAAAAATGTAAAAATTTAATTAAAAGCTCTTAAAAGCTAAAAAGACGAACAGTTAATCGCCGCCAATTCAAAACTGTCGTAGATTAGAATCCCTTTCCAAAACGACTCAAATGGGGCGTAATTAAACAAGATGGCTTCTGTTTACACTTTCATGCAACCTCAATCGTCGAAATATTTTCACAAACGCACTTCACCCATTCAATAAAACCATGTCTGTTGTCCTTACGCGTCTATTTCATCATCATTGTAATGCTGTCACTTTGAGCACTGATATCTCAAAACCTACCGTAAAAAATCGTTCAATTTTTTAACCTTGGCTCGAAGGAGTGCATATCCTCCTTTGATAAACATGACGAGCCTGTTGGTCACCTGTGATAGTCGAAAAATGCTGCAGAAATTATTCTCGCTGTTTGGCAGGAAGTATGGGTCACATGATCAGATTACGACTAGACGATTAGACCAAGCTGAAACAAAACTAAACTAGCGAGCATCCATATTTGGTAGGGGCTCTTCGGTAAAACTCGAAGTGTTTGTCATAAACTAGTGCTATGAGAAGTTTTATATTGAGCCTTTTATTGACCTTTTAATTCACGAGAGAACATTACGTGTCAAAACAATAACCATCCATATATACATACATATGTATGTATATATCAATGTATGTGTGTGCGCGCGGGCTCGCGTGTGTATATATATGAATGTATGTATATATGGAAGTACATGTATATATGCGAGTATATATGCATGTATGGATGAATGTCTGCATGGATGTATGTATAGATGTATGTATGCATGAAAGTACATAATGTGTATATGTATGGATAGATGTATGTATAGATGTGTGTATAAATATATATGTGTATGTTTGGATGTGTCTGTGTATACATGCATGTATGTATGTGCCCATGTATGTACGGATATATGTATGGATGCATGTATGGATGTATGAATCATGTATGTGTGCAACTATACACATGTATGTATAGAACTATAACTTTCTAATGGCATCAATAATTATCAAAAAAAATTCTATTTTCCTTTACATCTCAAAAAAATGCAAAGACAGTAATCAGGAATTATTGAGTGAATTTAAAAAAGGTGTTTTAAAAGTACATACAGGTAATTTAATAGTATTGGTAATCTATCAATATCATACATTGGCTAACTAATACATGTAATATAAACATGACAGTAAGATTTCTTCTTTATTATACATTTACTAGGTGAATGTCAGGCGTTGCGGCAGTGATAAAAAAGGGCTTTGTACAGGAAATTTACTTTTAATCAACAGAATCATTAACCAGTCTAACTTTTAAATTAAGGTGTTCGTTTATTTCTGTAAACATTATATGTTGTGTTCTCACTGTAATGTTCTTTATTCCAGTACTGAGTTTACCATGAATTGGTAAAAGACATCCCAAGTATATATATATGTATAGAGAGCTGTTATAGCAAAAGTATTATCCTGGAATTATACATTAAGCAAGTAAAAGTAATCTGTAATTATTCCATAAATAAAAAGCTATGTATAATACTATAATGACATAGTCAATTTCATTCACAATGTAATGCAGTGATTGTCCAATGTAATGTCCCAACACCTCCCTGCTAGCTTGAAGTTGTATGGGTGACTTCAGTGATTAGATTATCTCTTTGAGCGTCTGGGGTTGTCCCTGTTGTATTCATTGCCATCAGGCAATCTTGGATTTCGGTTTTGGTACTGTAGCTGCAGACAATGGTTGTGATTGTGGAAGACTGCTTGGAGTGGTTGGTATTTCGGCAGGTGGTTTGGCATCTTCTGGTGAAGCATGTCTACGACAGAGCTGTTCCAAATGTCTCTTCTAGGTTGGTCCTTTGGGTAGTACTCTAACATTGACTGTTCTGCTGCCAAATACTTTGATAACAACAGCTTCCACCCATTTAGGCTGTTTATCTTTTTTGGGTCCACAGTATAAAGCATAGCACGGTGTTCCAACTGTGTAATGATGAACTGCTTTAGTTGATCGGTTATCCTGCATCTGTTTGCTTTGAGCTAAGTGAGCTGGTGATGGCAGTAATGTATCGCTCTTTGTTCTGATTTTTCTCCTATTCAGCAGTTCACTGGGTGTGTAACCATAAGACAGTGGCGTTCTCCTATACAACATCAAAAATTCTTGCAAAGCAGACTGAGCTGAGAGATCCGACTTTTTGAGCGCTTGTTTGAAGAATTGAACTAGACTTTCTGCAGCTTCATTGATGGCTGGATAGTATGGTGCTCTTGTCAGGTGAATGATTCCTCGATTTCTGCACCATTCTTGAAATTCTTCGGAAGTAAATGTAGTTCCATTATCAGACACTTTGGTATGTGGATATCCAAAGTGATCAAAGTCCTTCTCGAGTAAGTCTCTAGCAGCTTCGGTTGCTACTGAACTGGTAGCATATATACATGGATACTTTGTGTAGGCAACCACTAACACCAACCAGTTGGTTCCCATGAAGTTAATTGCATGGTCAATGTGTACTCTGCTCCATGGTTTTTCTGGCATCATCCAAGGGTGATTTGGTAGATGATCCGGCTTGTTTTGATGCTCATTGCATGAAGTACATTGGTGTGCAGTATCTGTGATGTCTTGATCCATCCTGGGCTAGTAAACAGCAGTTCTAGCAAGTTGCTTCATTCTCTGCATGCCAAAGTGTCCAAGATGTAAAAGTTGAAGAACTTGTCTTTGTAGAGATAGTGGTATGACAACTCTTGTTCCAAACATCAAGCATCCGCTATCAGCTGACAATGACATCTCAAGTATCTTGAAATCTTTTACAGAATAGCCTTCAGTCATGGTTCTAGCTTGGTTGCCATCATGCCCTTTAGACCATCCATCTTTCAGATATTTCATTGCTGTGCTGAGTACCGGATCCTTAGCAGTCTCTTTCTTCAGAATACCAGGATCTAATGGATTCAGCTGACTTCCAATGTGTTGATTGTGCAGACAGTGTTAATATCTTGACAGTGCCTTTTTTCTCTCCATCAAACTTGTCATCATGTGCAATGGGTAAGCGACTGAGTGCATCTGCGTTTCCATGTTCAGAGGTTTTTCTATATTCAATGGTATAGTCATATTGGTTGAAAGTAAGAGCCCATCTTGCCAGTCTGTTTGCTGCCATAGCGGGTGTTGCTTTAGTTGGTCCAAACAGCGCTAGTAGAAGTTTGTGATCTGTCACCAAGATGAACTTCCTCCCATAGATAAACTGGTGAAACTTGTTTAGTGCATAGATGATAGATAGAGCTTCTTTTTAAATTTGACTGCATCTTCTCTGAGTATCGGTCAGTGTCTTGCTAGCATGAGAAATTGGTCTTTCACTGCCTTCTTTGTATTGGTGAAAAAGTACTGCTCCTAGCTCAACGTCTGATGCATCACAAGAAATCCCGATATTCAGAGAAGGGTCAAAGTGTGCCAACACTGAGTTGTTGCATAGCATCTCATTCAGCTTCAAATATGCAGTCTGCTGTTCCGTACTTCAGTGTCATTGTTCTCCTTTCTTGAGTAACCTTTGGAGAGGTGCTGTAATTGTAGATAGATCTGGTAGAAATTTGTGGTAAAACTGAAATGATCCCAAGAAAGATTTGAGAGTAGCCACATTGATAGGTACTGGCATCTTCTTTAAAGCTTCCGCTCCAGTTCCCTTGGCTATTACCTGGTTAGAAATTTGCTGTCCTAGGTATTTCACAGTTTCTTGTGCAAATGTGCATTTCTTCAGTCTACATCATAGTCCTCTGTCTTGAAGTCTTTGTAGAATTCTACAAAGGTTCCTCAGGTGATCTTAAGCTGTGTCTCCGCTTACTGGAATGCCATCAAGATAATCAGCAACTCCTTGAAGACCCTGAGTTAGTTACTCCATGATTTTTTGACAGTATCCTGGGGCAGAGCTAATCCCAAATGATAATCTCTTCTGTAGTAGAACTTCTCTGTGCATGATGAGAGCTAATCTCCTTTGAATTTCAGGTGTCAGAGTAATCTGATTATACGCATCAGCCAAGTCAAGTTTAGTGAAACCATGTCCTCCTCCCAGTTTTTTTCATCAGATCTTCTGGTAGTGGAATAGGTTGTCTGTGTGTTTCCAACTGATGATTCACCGTTTACAAAGTAGTCTCCACATACTGGAAGTTTTCTTTTGGTTTGTTCAGGCAGCAATGTTTTTTTAATTGGTACCACTGGTGTCCCATAAGAGTTGAATTGAACAGGTTCCCATATTCCTCTTGCAATTCCGGCATCATAGGCTTGAGATAGATCCTCTTGAATGGCAAAAGGTACTGGTCTAGCTTTACAGAATATAGGATGTGCATTTTCTTTGATGCATATATTTAATTCAAAATCCTTCAAGCATCCCAATTTTTTCTTGAAAAGATCAGAAAACTCCGAAGTAAGTCTTTCACATGCTGCTCGTAGATTTCCATCGGATTTGATTTGCTTAATCTTCTACGATTGACATTGGTTGATTAATCCATCAACTGAGCTTCCAAGTTGTCGAATACTATTTCTTTCTAGAAGGTTGAGACTTGGTATTTTGCTTACAACAAAATGTAATTGCTTCTCATGTTGATATGAATCTAGCTTTGTTTAGATGAGACAGATTCTTAGTGTGTCGATCTTGTCTTTTGTTGCGGACTCATATTGAGCTTTTGACGTTTTGAGTGTAGAGCTACCCAGTTTCCTCCAGAAATATAAAGTTGTCTCCCGCTCCAGTGTCTACTTCCAAGGTCATTGTGTGACCTTGTAAATCAAGGTTGACATGTAGCTGTGGATTAGTGTTCCAGTGTTGTGACGGCCTTCACTGAGTTCAGAGGCTTAGCACCTTTCTGCTTTTTACGGCAGACAACTTCTAGATGTCTTGTAAGTTTATAGTAATTGCAGGTAGATTTTTTATATCTGAATTCGGTAGATTTGTGGTTAGATTTTCCACACCGGTAACATTTCTGTTGATCTGCAGATGTTGACGGTTTTGAAGTTGTCGTCTTTTTGTTTACCACCTTCACAGGATCTGCTGCACCATAGACTGTCTCCTTTGCTACTTTTGCTGCTTCCTCCATTTCCATAGCAATTTCGATAGCCCTGGCAAAAGTAAGGTCTTCATCTTTCAATTTGAATAGTGCTTTAAGTATTGCTTCATTCCCGACAGAGCAGATGAATCTTGTACATAAAGTTTCATCTTGTGCATCGGTAATGCTTGCAAAGTCACAAGTTGTAGAATCATGTCTAATTCTTGCTGCTAACTCTTGAATTGTCTCTCTTGGATTTTTTTATATTGCTCCAGTAATGATATCTTTCTCTAACGATGAAAGTTCTAGAGTTATATTGAGTCATAATGTAGTCCTCAATATCTTCCATTGTCAGTTTGTTGACTTATTTCCTGGGAGTTTGTTGATCTGACCAATCAGTTAATTGTTTGTAAATAAATTTTGGTTGATTGATTAGAAATACTTGTGGAACTTTGTTTTCAGTAATAGAATTGGCTCCTATGAATGTCCTGAAGCGCAGTAAATAGTCTGTCGCAGCTCTGTATTTGGGTCCAAAACAGTAAAATTAGGAGTAGTTCTTCCTGCTTTAATTTTGTTCTTCGGCGTTAGAAGTTTGATCAGCCATCTATTTTCTTCTTTCTGCTGCTCCAGCTGCTCTTTTTGCTGCTCCAACTGCTCTCTGCTGCTGTCTCTGCTGTTTCATTTGCTCTCTTTGCTGCTCCAGTTGCTCTGAGTATAGTGTATTGAATAAATGGATATCCGCAGAACTGGAGGTTGCGAGTTCAAATCCAATTTGTAGCGGATTTCTCATTGTTAAAATTTCATTGCTATAGCTGGACAGACGGATATACAGATGAACTTACAGACAGACAAACATTGTGATTTATATATATAGATAAGCAAATATTGTGTTTAACACAATTACATAAATCCCAGCAATAAAAAGAATATTCCAGAATCATCCTGTTTTTGGCCCAAAAGACTGAGCTGGAGTGCTTGATCTTTTCTAACTTTGCTTATGGAGACATGAGCTCAGCTTAAGCTATCTGTCAGATTCGCTGTTTCCTGAATACTGCCTCGTGGGTCAATGCTGTAGTTTTTCAACCAGTTCATTGTTGGCAGCAAACTTGTACAGCCATCACTCTTCAATAATGTTTATGGTTCATATATACATTTTTGTCTGAGCAGCTCCAGCAGTTTGATGTCCACTTCACCGCTAACCAGTAAGCATCTTTTTTGTTTATTTTAGGAGATCCTGCAGAAGCCATCAGTAAAAAAGAGTTTTTAGCAAATGTTGGACAACCTAAAAAAAGCAGGAATGAAAAAAAAGATGAGCAAACAAGAGTTTTAAGAACCATGAATGGATTTAATGTGAAATTCCACAAGTTTTACCAAACATGTGGCAAATACAAATGCATACAAGAAATGGGTGGCACAAATATTTCCGGTGCTGACTTAGTGATATTCAACGAACGCGCTGTAACACATTACAAAGTTCCTAGGTGGAAAGGTGCCTCCTTGTTGACAGCATTTCATTCCAAGGAACCTTATGACCACTTGTTATTAAACAGAAAACAACGAGAAAGATGGAATGGACTCTTCAACTATTCTGTAACTTACGCTGCCGACAGCGATGGAAGCTTGTATAGCTTTGCTATTGAAGTATTGAAAAGACCAAACAGTAATCATACAAACTTTGCGGCATTGCATAAGCATAGAGAAGCCAGAGCGCTGTGGTTTGTCTCACACTGCTCGCATCTATGGAAGCAACACAGAGTAACGAGTGCTCGAGCAGAGTATGTACAGGAATTGTCTAAACATATAAGAGTTGATGCGTACACTAAATACGAAGGCTGTCTCGATCAACTCGGTGATTTGATAAAGAATGAAGCCAACAAATCAGAGCCGGCTCTTGGAGAATATACATTCTATTTGTCATTTGAAAGTACCCTCTGCACAGACTACATTTCTGAAAAGTTTTGGAAAGTTCTAAAAGAAAATGGACAGACGATTCCAGTAGCTTTAGGAGGCAGGTCAATAGAGGAATATACAAAAGTTGCTCCACCAAATAGCTTTATACACGTGAGAAACTTTACCTCACCCAAAGCTTTGGCCAAACATCTCAACTACGTAGCAGATGATGACAAGGCCTTTAATTACTATCATAACTGGAGAAATAGGTATGAACTTAACAAAACGAAACATCGGATAGAAGGAGGTATGTAGAGTTTTCCAATTTTAGAACTCAAACTGTCGGCTACTGGTTTTAAATCGTTTTAAAACATAGTACATAACTTTAATGACACTGAGTAGTACCGATCTATAGAGCAGCAGCAAATTCTCTTTGCTTTCTGCAGAGTAAATGAGATATTAAAACTTATGATTAATTTAATATTGTTATCCGACACCTTTCGGGCTAATTTATGAAAATTTTTAAACAATGAGCTTTTAAACATGCCATAAGCTCTAATTATATTTATTGAGCTCTAGAGGTAAACAATAAACTCTATACATATGCATTGCACTTTGCATATAAGCATTGTGCCATACGTGTAAGCATGGTGCTATTGTATATAAGCATTGAGCTGTACTCACAAGCAGTGAGCTCACAAGCCCTGTGATCTATTTACAAGCATGGCAGCATTAATCGGCAATAAGCTCTATATATAAGCATTGAGCTCTATATATAAGCATTGAGCTCTATGTATAAGCATTGAGCTTTATATATAAGCATTGAGCTCTATATATAAGCATTGAGCTCTATATATCAGCATTGAGCTTTATATATCAGCATTGAGCTCTATATATAGGTGCATCGAGCTCTACACATACGTAATGCATAAACCGTTGTAAATAATGATTATAAATTTGATCTGATTCTACAGAAACTGATAACACTGGATAACTGAGAGCGTACTACTGATAACACACAGGAATGCAAACTGACTATTTTATGTCACTGTATAATTTTAATGCCCGGTTGAATTCTGAAAGAAACATTCAGCAAACTTGATCGGTAGCCTCGGCTCTATGCAGGGATGGATTTGTACAACATAGCCAATGCCAACTTGTATGTCAATTAGAAGAGTACCTACACCAAACTGTCAACAATGACACTGGCTATGTCAATTAGAAGAGCACCTACACCAAACTGTTGACAATGACACTAGCTATGTCAATTAGAAGAGCACCTACACCAAACTGTCGACAATGACACTGGCTATGTCAATTAGAAGAGCACCTACACTAAACTGTCAACAATGACACTGGCTATGTCAATTAGAAGAGCACCTACACTAAACTGTCAACAATGACACTGGCTATGTCAATTAGAAGAGCACCTACACCAAACTGTCAACAATGACATTGGCTATGTCAATTAGAAGAGCACCTACACCAAACTGTCAACAATGACATTGGCTATGTCAATTAGAAGAGCACCTACCCCAAACTGTCAACAATGACATTGGCAATGTCAATTAGAAGAGCACCTACACCAAACTGTCAACAATGACATTGGCTATGCCAATTAGAAGAACACCTACCCCAAACTGTCAACAATGACATTGGCTATGTCAATTAGAAGAGCACCTACACCGAACTGTCGACAACGACACTGGCCTTGTCACTTAGAAGAGCACCTACACCAAACTGTCGACAACGACACTGGCTATGTCAATTAGAAGAGCACCTACCCCGAACTGTCAACAATGACATTGGCTATGTCAATTAGAACAGCACCTACACCAAACTGTCAACAACGACACTGGCTATGACAATTAGAAAAGCACCTACACCAAACTGTCAACAATGACACTGGCTTCTTGATAAGATCTGATATGAATAGTAGCACAAAACTATTAGTGTTTAATCTAGACTAGGGTTTAAACTAATACAGGCCAAACTGAAAGCGGCTTTTCCTTTTTCAAAAAATTGTCAAATGCTGATAATTGTGTAGTTGAGCATAGAATTATGCAAATATTGCATGTTTATCAAACACCCAATATTTGTTGAGAAATGACACTAAATGATGCATTTACACCAGGACAATCTATAAGAGTTGCTTCCACACTGACAAGTCTGTTTGGTATAAAAAAGATTGTAGAAATGACTTTTTTTCCGTCGCCAACACAAGAGCAGTAAACTTCTGCTTAATATGTTTGTCTGATTTTGATGACCATCATTGATGGAGTACAACCGATGACCGATCATATTTTGCAATAGCTTCAGAAATACAATGGTGATGTATTCTGTTCCCAGCTAAAAATTTAATTAATAGTATTAGGTTTGTTTATACCAGAACAACTTAAAACCAATATTAATCAGTAATTACTAAATATATACTATAATTAGTATGCATACATGTAATATATATATATATATATATATATATATATATATATATATATGTATATGTATATATGTATATATGTATATATGTATATATATCTTAAAGTCTGTTGTGCAGTCTTTTCAGCTATGGCTATTAAAATCTAGGAATAAAACATCTGCATCGCGCTGGATTTGACCTTGGAACTTCCCGTTCACCAGGCAATAAGCTAACCAATTACGTTATGGGAGATGCAATGGATTCATTAAGCAATATAAGTTAATCTTGGCAATCTTGGTTAAAATACGCATAGAACTTTGCATTACGTCATGTCACCAATGCTTGCTCTCACGGCTCTTAGTAGTAAGTTTAGCAAAACGGATAGTAGCATACTCAAATTAATCATTGTCATTGTGCAAGGCTAATGTTGAGTGGCAGACAACTACATTACCTGCCGCTGTTCATAAACTGTTTTTTAATACCCGTGCAACTCTGGACATTTGGCTAGTATGTATATAGTGAGCAGCAATGGAGTGACACTCTTTTGTCTTTATGCTAATAAGCGTTCAAATGGAATGGATATCGATGTTGTATTTTGTTGGCTGAAAATGCGGCCTATTTTGTATGGTCAGAGTTTTGAGTTGGTTTGGTATGAAGTCTGTGCAAAAACTTATTTCAAATTGTAAACAGACTGGAAGCCTTTCTATCTAGAATGCTTTCGGCGGAAACACAACTCCAGTTAATTATCTTGGTGCAAATGCACCAGAAAAGACACAGACCAAACTGCCATATGCTCACTTATTAAGTTTTATACTATTTTACCTTTATATCCTTGTAGATTACAGCTGCTATTTCTGCCAGCTAGCCCATGAGAGACCCAAAAAACAATGGAATACCTTTAGCGCTGATTTTGATGCTGACAAATGTATATATGTGACAACTCCGGACCAATATTGCCCTTATTATAACATGTCGTGTGTAGCTTGACAGTGCTACTAAAGTATAACATGTTTTATGATTTCTACCTAATTAGATTGTTCCCTTTATTTTTACAAAAGCAAATGTATGCAGTTTATATTTCAATAAAACAGTTTCAAACTCTTCAATGTTTTTAAATATAATCAATCATCTCCTTATGATTGCCTCAATGTACCAATTTCCAATTCAATTCCACAGAACATCACCATCTTAAGACCATGTTGAGAACCACAAAGGTTTGACTACAAAAGATTTATTTATATCTGAAAACTCTAATAGTTTAACTGTATTTGGTCATTAGGAAGCCTTTAGTCCAGCCCTTTAGAATAATATAGCTTAAAACCATCTCTAGACCTATAAAAGTTGCTCTGCAAAAGCTTGGTCAAAACTTATTCAATCGTTTCAGAATGCATAGAGAACAAGCAGATGTAAACAAATTATATATACATCTTACGCCTAATGTAAATAACTGTTTATCTTATAGCAACGACGAAACTACTAAACAACTAAGCGATGACTTATGCAACAGTAGATCGATGCAACAATAGATTGATGTAACAATAGATTGATGCAACAATAGATCAATGCAACAATAAATTGATGCAACGATAGATCGATGCAACGATAGATCGATGCAACGATAGATCGATGCAATGATAGATCGATGCAACGATAGATCGATGCAACGACCGACTGATGCAACGATAGATCGATGCAACGATAGATCGATGCAACGATAGATCGATGCCATGATAGGTCGATGCCACGATAGATCGATGCCACGATAGATCGATACAACGATAGATCGATGCAACGATAAATCGATGCAACGATAGATCGATGCAATGATAGATCGATGCAACGATAGATCGATGCAACAATAGATCGATGCAACAATAGATTGATGCAGAGTTAGATATTTGTCTTTGCACAGTCCATACTGTTGTACACCTCTCCTTCCTGCGCTTCAAGATGTTGTGAGCGTCTTCTTTTGCTACTAGAAATCTGAAGCCTAGTCATAACTGCAACGGAAAACTACTTCTCTTGACATGGTTGTTGCATAATCATGCACACAGGCATGACTCGTTTTACAATCAAACATATTGTCATGTAGAACCTATATGACTATAGAGCAGTACAGAGATTAAACAAAAAGTTAGCATAGAATAAAAAGTGTGTGAATTCTAGTCATCCCTTGATTTTGCTTTGACATACATTTGATAGGGGGAAGTTTCAAAAACCACAAAGCATGTCAACAAAAGACTGATATGAATGATGATACTCTTTATTTATTTTTTAATTTACAGATGATAGCAAACTGTTTTGTGTCAGCTAAACTTTTTTAAAACCGTGAATGTTCTCCCACTGTTACATATGTTAACTTATTTTACTAACATTGTTAGATCCAAAATAATGAATGGTTTAACTCCTTCATACATCACTGACATGTTTCAATTCTAATGTACCAGATATCCACGGTGTGATGATTTTATTTTGTACTTCCCAAAAGATAAACTCAACATTTTTATTGCTGCCTTTTAATCTTTTGTCAAAAGAGATAAGATGTATAACTAAGTTTGATAGTGTCAATCTTCCTTAAATAAATTTCTATTTCTGTATTTATGACAGCACATGGCAGTACCTTTTATTAACTAACTTATTTATTTTTTTGTGGCACCATGAGCGAAACATTTTTTCAATAAAAGTTATTATGGACTGTCCAATAAAAAGGGACAAAGTGATTTCTTTGCTCATCAGCCATATCCCTTGAAGAGATCTTTCTTCACTGCTCTGACTGTCATCTATTTCTAACTACTAAAAATTCCCCTGTCATACAGCCCATGACCAAAGTGATATTAGAAAAAAAGAAAGGGTACTGATGGTTGAGAAATGCAATATTAGCAGTCAAATGGCACTGCAGCGCAATAGGATAACTGCAATGGTAGCTGTAATGTACTGGGTGTGAGTGTCATTATGTACAGCAAACAGCAATAATGAAAGAAAAAGATTATATGTTTATATCTCTCCCCCTGCAATAGGAGGAATGCAATATTAGAAGTAAAATGCACTGATATTATTAGAACCAATATTATTAATATAGTAATAATAGAAAACCAATGCACAATTTTTTTTACATTTCAAAACGTCATAGCTAACAATATCAAGAAGTTGTGATATTTATATAGATTTTTAGAAAATATATTTAACAAAACTATTTAGAAAAAAATAATAACAGTAACATATTGCCCATCATCGATGTTGTTAGTGTGACTATAACACTTCAATAGTCATCCAAACTTATAATTAAATATTGTAATAATCTCATAAGAATCATTAGAAAAAATATCATCGTCATTTCTTTTACTCTCACTGCTTTCATTGGACATCAATTAGAAAGCCAAAGTACTCAAAAGTGTTTAAAATGTCAGTTACTTTGAAATCGACAAAAAAGAAACGATTATATTTCAGTACTTCTACGTTAATTACAGAAACCTTCGGCAATTCGACAATGCTATAGACTGGTGAAATGTGCACATCATTTTTTTGTGGAATGCGCATGACTTAATGGGTCTCTTCTCTGTCGCTTGGCGTTTCGTTTGCCGGTCTTAATTTTGATAAAAGTAAGGCTTGGCAAGTTTTAATAACGATTTTCGGCCAAACTAATCTGTCTATTTGTGTATAATCCAATCAGATGAGTAAGTTTTAAGATACTATCGACACTTTTCAAAGACTTGGTAATACATTTAAATGGGTTTATATGTGTTTTGTATCGTTATTATACTTAAACGACTCCATAGAAAAAGGGTGAAATTTGTTGATGAGATTTCGGTACAAGGATTTGCGACGTTGTTGATGAATAATTTTCGTGAGTTGTGTGCACATGCATTTATTATAAAACTCAAACATTCGCTCCGCTCGTTTGGTCGTGGGATAAAAAAGTGTACAAACTTTTTAAATGGTAGAAAGTACAAAAGACCCTCACTTTTAATCAGGTCTCCCATTGTTTGGCCTTTGTGTTAATTCAACTCAGGTTAGATTAAAACAATCTCAAGTAAAATACTTTAATGAAGCCAAACCAAACCAATGCCATAGTATTATCTCTATTTAGTGTCTTTCTGATAGAATATCTTTCATTAAATAACATTGAGGCAAAATATGTGTTCTTCATTATTACTTATTTATAACCTTTATTAAGCAGTCCAGAACCATTATTATGGAAAAAATGTTTTACTTACGATGCCACAAAAAATCAATTAATAAAAAGGTATTGTCATGTGTTGTCAAAAATGCAAAAACAGAAATTTATACATGAAAAGTTTGAAACAACTAAGTTTATGTATACATTTATTTCTTTTGACAAAATTAAAAGACTTAGCAATACAATTGTAGCGTGTATCTCTTGGTACGTACAAAATAAAATCATCACACCGTGGATATCTGGTACTTGAGAATTGAAACATGTCAGTGATCTATGGAGTATGAATGACCATTCAATATTTAGAATCCAACATTGTTAGCAAAATAAGTAAAAATATCTCGCTATGGGAGAACATCTACTGTTCTAAACAAATATGTGAACGGTATGAAAAAATGTGGTATTCAGTATTTTCTTAAATATACTTATGTAGCTGGGGAAATGAGGAAAAATGCTTATTACTGCCCCTGGTTCTCACCTTTTTTTACCAATTTAGATGAGAATTTAGCTCAGTGGTAATGTCACTGTGAGAGGTTGAAATACGCTCACTATACAGCATCCAAATTAAAAAAAGAACTAAGAAAATTGAACTGGCCTTATTTACCATTGAAGTCATATGTTCTACCAAATTATAGTTTGTAGGTCTTTACCCGTTGTTTTCTGGTGATTACCAACAACTAATTGAGTATTTAGTTGGCCAGTTAAATACCACCTTTGACGCACCAGCTGAAAATTTACCATATACTTGTGATAGAATAATTTACATTCAAACCTCTACATGCTTCGAAGAAATGTGAATAAAAGTCTTTTTGTGAGAAGGTTCAGAGGTAGAAACAGCGATGAAAGTTGGCATCGCAACTTAATTTAGAATACCATAAGCTTCAACTAACTTATGTGTTTATTTATTGTAATATAATATATTGTACAGCATTGCAAAATATTCATTTATTTTATTTATATTGTTAATTTTTACCAGAATTCTATATTCACCTGTGAAACTGCAATATTTGTGAAACCACTTACTTTATTTATTAAATATACTAGCAACCTAGGAGTGAAGTATACCATAAAAGCTTATCCATAAATGGTCTTTTTTCAGACTTTATTGATATTATTTATGCTCCCTTTTTTACGATAAAACATAGAGTATAAGTATATAAACAATTATTCAGAAATGCCTAAAGGTGATTGACTAGTACAAGTGTTAGAGTGTCGATCTACCAAACTGAATGTCACGAGTTGGGACCTTGTTGAAAGTGATCCTTTATCTTAACCTCTAACCCTGGCTGCAGACAGGCAGACATACAGGCAGACAAACTCTGCTCTTATTATTGTATAGATCACCTAAATTGCAGTGTGAAATAGCTGCTAGAATTTCACATCAAGCCTGAAAGAATCATATGTTAAGGCAGGGGTGGGCCAACTACGGCTCACAGGCCGCATGCCAACTGAGCTGCCTACCCCTGTGTTAAGGGTATCATAAGGGTATAATTTACTTGATTTTAAAACATGCATTCAATATTATAAATAAAAATTGCTAATGTTAAAATAGAAACAGACAATTTCCATAATTATTATAACGGTGAATTGAACAATTAACTTGATGTGATTCTACTGTCACAAGTCTCTCTAATCATAAAAGCTTATAGGAGTTTCCATTGCATGATGCACGAGTCAATGCTGCCATGAGTCAGCACCAAGCTAGGACTAGAGAAGAGAATATCTCCTGGTTGGATGTGACATCGGTAGGTGTGAGAGAATGCCTATGCAAAAGGGAGAACACACAATATGACAAACGCGTTAGTCAGAATATGCTGATTCGCTGACAAGGTATTGACTATCTCACTTAAAAAGAAATAGCAGCTGATGAAACATTTGCAACTTGATCAATAATGAAACTAGCTACATGTGTCTGTGTCTCACCCTATTTTAGGATTGAAAGCAGGTGAAATCTAAGTGCAGACAACTCTTATTTGTTTGGACTAATACAGACTAGACCATATTTGACTACCGTAAGTCCTCATGCTCAAGCCACGCGGCTTGTGCTCAAAACCAGATGATTCACGAAAGAAAAAATAATCCTCCAACAAGCCGCGTATGCCCACAGACCGCGGCTAATGACTGAGGTTTTGTCGTCCTTGACCCCTTCAGGAGCGAGAGTGTTGAGAAGGGTTTCGTTATACCCAGTACTCTTGAATAAGAAAACAGGCTACATCAGTACATGTGAAAAGAATTTTCTTTTACTTCCAAGTTCGAATTAAAATTTCTAAACCCTTGCATCAACAACTTTTTGTCATGTCCCAGCTAAATTTTTATTGCGCTGTTAGAGGGCTTCACGTTTATGGAAATATGCGGTCAGGAATGAAACGGTTTTAATGACCTACGACTGTGGTGAGTTAAACATTAGCGATAAATTCTTCGTTAGTCTAAAGTATTCCATAAACATGACCCTGAAAATAAACGAGTAGGTTGCCAAAATCCCGTACATAAAAGTGTATCATGACTGCGGTTCTATGGTTATAGCACGGAACTGAGCAGAGACCGCATTTATCGAGAAGCCGCCCTAAGCCTCACGTAAGTTTTAAAAACTTGGATTTAGCCGCGGCTTATTACCTTGAACCAGAAGCCGCGCTCAACGACAAGTCGCGCGGCTTGAGCATAAGGACTTACGGTATTTACAGGCATTGAAAAAGTTCGGACATTTAAATTTGAATACTGTACCATACATTGAACAACCTATACTGTCTCGCACACATACTCCTAGGATAGCAATATGGTAAAATATGAATATACATTATACATGAGCAAGTGAAATATGGGTATACGTGCGGTAGAGTTCAGTATAATATTCATATTGTCACATATATATATTAATACTATAAGGTTATAATATTAATAACAGTAATAATAAAAAATAAACATTACAACCCAACATTCTAGCAGGAACCTCACAACATGCATCAATTGCGTCGCCTGTCACCAGATTCACCTATCGGTCAAATTTGTCATTTTTCGGACAGACACTGCTATATTACAAACCACAGATAATTTTTAGAAAATTGAAAATCTGAGAAAGAGAAGATAAACAAAACATAATGAGAATAAGTTATACTGCTCACCAACTATTACTTTGTGGCTACTGTATTATTATACAGTTTGACAGAATTTTGAAAACTCGTTTTAATAGCAAATGCAGTAAAAACTGTAAAGTTCAACTTCATTAAATCGAATGAGTAGTAGCTTGACTGCATCTATATAGAGAAGTACAAGCTCTCAAATGCAAAACTTATAGTGCAGGAGAAGATAACTCACGAAAGTATTTAAGAGTTAACATGCACATGTATCATCAGTTTCATAAAAGCCATCAGAGCGTTATTGCTATTTATTTAAACCAAACCAATCTATTTCATTGTGAACCACAATTAAAACTGTGCAGCTAATTTTAGTATATTTTATTTGACAAAATCTTCTTAAATACTAGTGCATATATAATACTTTACCTGTAGTTAACATGTGATAACAAACCAAAATACGTTTATGCCAATTCTCTTGCGTGTCATATAAAAAGCTGAGAGTAACATGCAAAGTATGCTAGTTACCTTAAAACGATAGACCTAGGAACAAGGCCTCTATTACTTATCCACAAATGACAGATAATAAAAGTAACACCATAAACATTCAGTCAAATGAAAATGAACAATTCTTTATAAAGTTTTACTAAATACAAGTGCTGTTACATTTAGAGCAATATATTAAACTACTTAAACAAATTAGAGAAGAATATTTTTGTTCAATTAAATTGGATTTTCAAGGTAGATAATCTTTTCACTAGATAAGAAAATCCCCCTCTGATTCTTATGTTGATTGTTTAGTTTTGTCTAAATTTACTTTCACAAATGAAAAAGCAGCTTAAATCTTTTATTTTGTAACTAATAAATGTCTACCTCCTTGCATTAGTAGCAAACATAGTTAAAGCTAGAGTAGATTTATTTTTACCAGATCTTTAAATATTATTACAATTTTTTGCACACCAAACTTGGTCATAACAACCCCAGCCTCAATACAATTGTGTTTATATGCATGTATATAAATCTTGGTATTTGCCTGTCTGTTTATTGGTCTGTCATGCACCCAGTTATCGTGATAAAGTTTGAACAACGAAAAATGACAAATGATACAAATAAAAGCCATTCACTTCTATGAGAGACGATAACTTCTCATTAACTCATCATAAAGTCATTAATTAACTCTCTGAATATTCCTTGTACAAATTTGTGACACACACAAAACAAAATAATCTACAAATGACATATCATGCCAAGCAAAAAAACTAGTGAAAGCATTTTTCACAGTGCAAAAGTATCAATTTTCAATAGTATTTCTCTGCAGTTTTAGTGACTGTTCACCTACCCCACTGGTAGTACAGGGATACCGGAAAAGACATAGATATCCCTGCTTGCTACATACAGCGATCAACTTTTTCTTGATATTGACATCTATGCATTGAAGGCCATCTTCAATGCACTGCTTGCTGTACCAAACACCTAAAACCATTCCAAGAGGAGAAAACTGTATCATCCCAAGTCAGCTGAGTGGACCACTTGATAAAACATAAATTTTAATGAATAAATGTGCAAAAAATTTAATTTTTTTTAATTACATTTGGAATGTAAAATAAACAAAATATGATTTCATCAAACACGTCTACAAGGCCGTTGTCAATCTCAATACCAAAACAAAAAGATAGCCCGTACATCTATAATGAGTACAAAAATACTTTAGTTTTGATCTAAAAATTTCAGCGTTTTTTGATGGCATATAGAAATGTTGAAAATATTTGGACAAATTTTTTTGTTGGTAAAAGAAAGTTTACTGCAAAGGTGAAATAATTCCCATTGAATGGTAGGGCAACTCCCAGCAACAGATCTCATGAAAGACTGTTATAGCCTGACTTTTACAAAACTGCTAAACAATCACATGCACAGGGCCTACAATGACTCATTAATAAAATAAAATTTATAAGAATTGTAGCAATCTTTAATATAATTTATCGCACGCTTGAAACTAAGTTTTAATTTTTAACTAAACTTACTTTAAGTCTTAATACTTTATTATTTGCTTTCAATTTGGCGCTTTTTGCTTTCGTATAGCCTTTAGCTAACCTTTAAACAACTTTTTAAAATCTGATTTGAAAAGAGAGAATTAGTGATGCTATTTTTGAAAGTGGTATCTTCTATACTTGACCAGATAGTGGCCATCAAGAACGGATTCGTATGCTTGTATCTCAAAGATTACTCGTATCTCAAGGAAGAAACTTGCTTAAAACTCTGCTTATATTTTGAGTTTCTTGTATATTGGGCACTCGTATGTCGAGGTATGAGTTTGTTTGGCTTGTCTGTCTGATTAGATGGTGCTTACACTAAAAACGACTACGCTAGCTTTAGCTGCTAGTTGTGGCATAATTTAGAAAACATTTGTTTGAACTGAAATTATTTGCAATAAAGCAACACATATATAATATAGTTAATAAAAGCACTAGTCCAATACTAGTTGAAAATGACAACATAACATCACCAAATAAACAAAGGTAACATAGATGTCAGCTAGCCTGGGGAAAAGAAGAAATAATACTTAAAATATTTGGAAACACATCCAAGAGGCCTTGATATGACTCTAACACCATTTGCTAGCTTGATATTATATTAGTCACATAACAGAGCCAATCACACAGTTATTATAAAATGGCAACAGACGAGACATGAGGAATGAGCAGTAGAAGCCAAAGTGCACACGCTTGTCACTTTAAAATCCAAAATTAAAATATCAGTCTACCACTGTAAATAGAAGGAAGCACGGTCTCTGATTGTGTGATTGTTTGCACTCTTATTGTTGATTTGTGTCCTTACTAGCTGATGACTAGGGTTGTGATTACTACACATACTATCAGAGAAAAAATATAAATGGCATGCTGCCAAAAATTCCTATTATTTTAGAGCTTTAAATTAAGGTTTTCCTTCCATAATTTCATTTATTTTTCTTCAGCCCCTTGACCTTCTTTATAATACAACTAGAGAGTTTAATGCAAAATGCTTTGTAGTAGATTGTTTAAAAATTAGGACAAAATTATTTGCTTTGGAAATTTTATATAATTACCATTTTTATATTATCATCATAATTAACATTAAGTATTATCAATGATATCAACGAGTTAGATGTTTGACGTTGTGTTGTAACCAAAGGTAGAACAGCTCCAGGTAGGCTGAGTTGTAATTCATAAAATGACACAAAGTGTGTGTCTGTATAATAAAGTATATCTGCTTTTTTATTACAGATAAACTATTATTCACCTGAAACATGTAAAAATGACTATGATGTAGGTTTTATCATTGCAATTCGCAGTCTTTGATATCAACGGGTTAAACAGTTAGACAAGGCATGAGCTCGCTGTTTACATATCTCAGCTTCTGTACAAAGAAAGACGAACAAATGAGGAGTTGTTTACTCATCACGATTACTAGCATAAAAATACATTTAACTATTTGTTTAACTTTTCATGATTTTGAAAAAGCTCTTTAAGCAAAAGCAAAAATAAAGGGAAAACAGACAAAATAAGAGAGCGGTTGGTTTTCTTCACATTTGGCTCTATATTAGAACTGCAATTTCCTAGAGACATAGTCTTAGAGACATAGTCTTAGAGAAATAGTCTTAGAGAAATAGTCTTAGAGACAGTCTTAGAGACATAAACTTACAGACATATTCCTAGAGACATAGTTCTAGAGACATAGTTCTAGAGATATAGTCTTAGAGACATAGTCCTAGAGACATAATCTTAGAAACGTAGTTCTAGAGACATTATCTTAGAGACATAGTTTTAGAGATTTAGTCCTAGAGACACAGTTTTAGAGATGTAGTCCTAGAGACATAGTCCTAGAGACATACTCTTAGAGACATAGTCTTAGAGATATAATCCTAGAGACATAGTCTTAGAGACATAGTCCTAGAGAGATAGTCCTAGAGACATAGTCGTAGAAAGGTATAACAGGATTTAAAGCCTGACCTGCAGTAGTGTAGAGTAGAGGAAGCTTATGAGTCGACCAGCTACAGCTATGCAAAGGATGCAGTGAAGTTAACATTTCCATTTTTAGAGGATCCCCTAAAACAGAGCAACTGATTCTTCAAATACTGGTATATGTACGTATGAACATAACCCAAAAGTTTAATGGGTGCATCTCATCAGAAAAATTTTTGCAAACCAACCTAGAAAATAAATAATAAGAACACAAAATAAAATAAACTAAAAACATTATTGAAACATTCATTTTCAGTTTTTGCCTAATTAGTTTATTTTGCTAAGCAATATCTTCCTTTTATTCTAATATAAAGCTGACCATCTGCTCATAAGATTTATGTAGTCAAACCTTCACACAAAAGTGATTCATTTCAATATTTGCTTCATATTTTCTTAACGCTTTGAGAAACCAAAAGCACTAATACATACAATGAATAATTACATGTAGTCTTAAAACAAATGCATCCTATACAACAAAGGCAACAAATAAACTTGAAAATCTAACATGTACATACAGACTGAATATATAAAGCTCCAAAGAGTAAAAAGAGATCTTATCAGGGCCGTATCCTTCTATACTGCAGCTACTGCCATGTCAGTACCTTTTTCTAAGGCTCATAATCCCGGAATTCACGTCATTTTTGCTTGATTTTAATCAATCTTGAAAAAGCTGAAGACTTTGAGATTTATATATAGTATATATACTATATATATTTCTCAAAGTCTGTCATCAGTTTTCCTTCGGTATGTCCAGCTGTAGCTATTATTAGAATCTTAGAATAAAGAAGCCGTACCGAAGAAGATTTGATCTCGGACCCCCTCATTTACCAGTCCAACGCCGTATTGATTCGGCTACAGAGATTGATAGACTAACTACGCCATATATGTCGCTATATAGAAGCAAATACCATGACGCGGTCATGGTATTTGCGTCATGGCGCACTGCCACTAGAAGCCTGGCGCTAATTAGCTAGCGTACTGTAATTTTCTATTGGCAACGTGCCAGGCTAATAGCAAGTAGTAGGCAACCTTCACCACTTCTCATTGTTTATAAGCTGATTTTTTAATACCCGGGGAACGCCGAGAGGCACAGTTAGTATGCCCTAAATATACTAGGTAAATACTCGACTTTGCAGACGTAATAAAAAAGGTTTTTGCACAGAAAATTTACTTTTAATCAGCATACAAAATCTACGATTCTTTTAACATTTACGACACTTTTAAGTGAAGGTGTTTGTTTATTTCTGTGTACTGTGTATATTATTTCTGTAATTCATACTGTATCGGTTGCAGTGCCTACTACAGTTCTATAATAATTGCAATAGTGTTGTTGGCCATGGGAGTTTATTGTTCTTCTGCTATGGCTTCACGTATAACGCTCGCTGAATTATTAAGCATGAAACCATGAAAGACTGGCTGGTGTAATGAGTATATGCACAATTTATTCCATAGTATAGCTAGTTGGACAGCTTAATCTTTTAAGTAAATGCTTGGCTACAGAACTGGAAGTTCCAAGTTCAATTGCATATATATCTATCAGATATATATCCATCTATCTTATTATATATAATCTATCTATATAATCTATATAATATATCTATATTATATATATATATGTATATACCTAACTTAGGTATATATATATTATATATACCTAAATTAGATATATATAATATATATATACCTAAGTTAGATATATATATCTATACATATATTAGCCAAATTTCCGGTTTTGCAAGGGTAATAAAATAGTTACTTAATGAATTTGAGTAACTTACCTGGTAGGTTACTAAATGTAAGCATACCTTTACTAAAACTATTTCCATTGTTCCGGAACGAAAGTTATGTTCCGTTCCGTGTAACTGTCAAGTGTCAAGCGTGGTAGTTAATAACCCAAAGTGCTTTAAGCAAAAGTATTTTAACAGATATAATAAAGGTCATAACAAGGTCATAACAATCATCTATCACTTTGGTATTTTAGTATAGAGATTAAGTTCATCGCCTGTAGATTTGGAGGTTTCATCTTCGCAGACTTTCTTGCTAGATTTTAATCGCCATGGCTGGACATACACACAACACACAGACTTTGAATTATATATACTAATCAAATGCCCTGCATTGCTCAGGTAATAGAATAATTAACTAATGAATTGAAGTAACTTACTTGGAATGGTAGATCTTTCCTAAAATCTTTACTAAGACAATAACGCGATTGGGACAGCTTAACAATCGTTGCGTGTAATGGTCAACAGTGGTAGTTATTAACCCCGAACAACCACTCTAAGCGTTAGTATATTAACCAATGTAATGACTATTAGCCCAATGTATTCAGTGAAGCTTAATAGTTAAGTTCTCCACCTTTAGATCTGGAGGTTCTGGGATCAAATCTAGAGCTGTGTAGATTTTTAAATGCTAGATTTTAATTGCTATAACTGGACACAGGGCTTGACAAAGAGGCAAAAAGACAAACACTGAGGTTAGTGTATGTACACGTATATATATATTAGTGTTCTATCAGACTAAGTGGTCAGGCAAAACAAAGATACCTACATAAGCTCGTCTGTAGGGATGACATAGAAAAGAGACGGAGTATATGACTTCCGTTATTTGTTTCCACTGACCAATCAAGGAGAGTAACTGGACCAACATAGGAAGGTGTCTGGAACAATCACATATGAATACTGTTAAATCTACACTTAAGACACACAGATATATCGCTCAGTGAGATAATCTATAGACTCAGATAGCTAGATAACATTACATATAGATTATAGTATGATGCTCAAGGACATTTCATATGATTATATGTGCTTGTTACACCGATATGTGCTCAAATTAGGGGTATGTGATAAATTAACATATGGTATGATAAATGGATGACTTGATTAAGATAAACCATGTTAGTACATGCAGATCATGTGATATGATTGTACATCTAATACTGTTACATATTGTTAAAGTTAAGAGTGTTAATCTGTTTTGAGAAAAACCTTTGAAAAAGCATACTAAAAATATTTTTGGAAAAGGAACAATTTTTGCCGACACTATACTCCAGTCTTTACTGTAATAAGACAAGTGTTTCTCTGTCTGAAGTCACACTAAGAGCTTTAGAAAGACCACCTCACCCAGGAATTGAACTTAGACCCTCCATCTTACAGTCCAGCACTCTAACCTCTACACCATTCAGACACTTTGCCACTGCACAAATTAATTATGCATATAGTGACTACTAATTACAATCTCTAAAGGTACACGAGACAAGACTGCAAAGCATACTCGTTTGGTATAAAATCGGTAACACTGTTCTGTAATATTATGGAGAATTTTAACTAAGAACAAGTGATGCAAGCTTGTAAACTGATACCAATTTTGTAGCTGAGGTTTGATGAATAGAAATAGATAAAAATAGCTCAGCTGCTTAATATTTGCCCACAGGGCATACGCAGAGATGACTAAAGTTTCCTTTTTAATATTACTGCTGACTTTATTTGAATCCCTCCGACAGCAAATTCAATGTAAAATTAAATATGAAGCAACTGTATTGACAACTTGACAAATAAGTAATGCATTTGACTAACTTTAAACTTTCCAATCTGAGTAAGCTCATTCTCGTTGTCTTCTCCTTCTTTCCACGCCAACAGATATACAGTGCAATGGCACACTGCAGAGATCAGTGACCCCTTTGGTGAAACACTCACCAGTCCCACCTTTGACTTGGACAAAGTTTTTACTGCAACTTTCTTCAGCACAAATTCATCTTTAACTTCCACTTGATACAGCATAACCCTAAAACATATTTGAAGTAAGAAACCAAGTCTAAACTGAAAGAACTAAGGCTAACAGTGAATAGCTAGTCAGATGGAGTGTAGCAGAGAGAAAGCATCAATACACAGAGGGGTGAAATGAGAGCTACCCTAAATCTTCAAACTTTTAGGTTATACATACTACTAGGATCTCAGACCCAGTTGAGGGTCACTTAGTAAGGATTCTAGAAAAAAGGCATTGATGATTGTGGAGTCTAGAAATAAAGAGGAGTATAGGTTTGTTTATCACACAAACTCTGAAGGTTTTATTCTATGAAAGTTATCCTTTCTTGCTGACTTGAGCTAATGGTAGTGTCACTTTCTATGAATGAAATTGCTAGATATTACTTGCGAAAGTCACCACAACTCTTGATACTATTCCTAATGCCCCCCCCCGAAGCCAAAGCATCTGCTACGTTACCATAACCATAATCACTGAAGAATGTGACAATAAACCCTTGTAATCACTCTGAGGTAAGCCTGACCAATATCAGCTACCCTAGACAATAGAGCTACATAACCTCTACATATATAGGGACCAACTTAAACAAGGAAAAGCAGATAAGAGCTTGTCTGGGTATTTGTGTACTGAGGGTACTGAAATCAATAGTGAGTAATGCAGGTGTCAGACATTATTTAACATCAGCGGACAAGAGTTCAAAAAATATTGGTTTCCCTTGATTTTTAGCAACCCAATTCCGATTCTCCATAGAGATAATATCGTGAATTATTATTTGTTATTATCCATTGCTCGTTTTCAACACTTAGCTCATATCGTCGTAAAAACTGCATAAATGTATAATTGTAAAACTCATATAAAGTGCATACAAACTGCATAAACTGTGTTGGATACAGCTGATTGTGTTTAAAAGACTTGCTATATATATCTCATAGCATTAAGATAGTAAATGTAACAAAAGACTCGCAACCTTAAAACTGGAGTTATCTTCCCTCATAGATTTAGCCTACGATTTTTTTATCACCTTAACAAAATTTTTCACAACTCTACAGTTTACAACTGTGTATTTAAGATTATTTGCGTTCGTTCATTACTTGAAGTGTAATGTGTGTGTTTCAACACTTGCAGGTGTGTAATATGTGTGTATTTCATCAGTAGAAGGTGTGTAATATGTGTGCATGTCTATTACAGACCCTGCCGAGTCTAACATTAGAATGTCATATGTATGCCATAACAACAAGAAAAGACTTAATTCTTTTTACTCTTTTTACTTCTTTTTTAGAAAATTTTAATCTCAGTAATTGTAAATTGTAACGGATGTCAAGTGCAAGCTGTACCATGATGGCAGATATATGTACAACTTCATTTATGATTTAACTAACACTAACTAAAGGATGTGAGACGTCATGCTGTTCAATAATAATAAGCTAGGAAAGTGCAAGTAAAACAGTCAGATACACCACTTGTTGATACAGTTGATATAGCACTTACGTTCCTTTTTGAGTTCCGACTAACAGGTAAACACCAGAGGCTGAAACAGCCATACTGGTTAGCATCACATCCTGTTGAATAGAACACATCGACTGACTAAATAATTTCTATACAATACTTGCTTGTGACCCCTAGAAGACCTTGTCATTCTCCTCACTCACTTGACACTAACGGCTTTCTCATTCCAACAGTTTTTATTTTTGGAAAGGTAGATTTATCATTCTATACAGGACTGTCTACAAAGTTTTTACTCTGCGGCCATCTACATTGTATTATCAATACTTGTAGAACGCTTGGTAAGTTAGTGAAGACATGTCATTCTTCTAGATTTAGCCAAGCACTCATGCCAAGCACCTGCCACAGTGATCACTCACCGGTATAATTGTGCTAGCAACAACCTCCTGTCTCTCCGTGTCATATAAGATAATGTCACCAGATGACCCTGAGCATATTACAAGCTTAGGGTTGTCTTTGTCGTGAAACGTTGCCATAGAGACGATGTCACCAGCAACACCCTAACACAACATATAGACTTTGTAACACCTTTAATTGTAAAAGCGTGCAAGCCTTATAAGGAGAACTGCATTCACAATGTTTTTTTAGAAATTTCAAATATTCCACCTGATGCGATCGCTCCCATGACCACCCTATGCTGAGTCTATCAAATTTGTTGAGAACTGGGTTAGGATTTAGGAAGAAGCATACACAGATGTCTTCAATATTCTCTCAATAAATATAACCACGAATACTCATTTAATCAGTGGTAAAAAACCTGGTTATAAATTATATATATTTTTGTTAGTAAAATTTAAAACCCACTATTAAACTTAAACACAAAACCTCAGAGATTTAGAAACTACCTTCTAAAACAATACCCTAGTTTTGGGCCATCTTAACAACCATTATGCGTAATGGTAAACAGTGCTAATTATTAACCCTAAGCAAGCCCTTTAAGCATGTGTATAAAGTGTGTACATATCTGTCTATCTACCCATTGCTGGATGGAAGTTAAGTGCATTTAAATGACTTACAGCAAATAGTTTCCAAAAACATATATGTTTGCCAAGAGTTTGTTAGCAATCAGCTTGTATCAATTATATAAAACATAACTAAGAGATGACATAGTTGTATAGGTTAATGACCTATTTCTCTTTCTTTTAAAAACTCAGTTGTAATCAGGATTGAGTAGTCTAAAACCAGTCTTCAATGATTAACTTTCTACAATGATGTTGTGTTATTGTTCTTATCTAAATACCAAACTTTATAAATTATAACATTCTTATTCTTATAATTATATAAAATATTCTTATAAATTGATAAATCCAATATTCAAAAACTTTGTATGTTCAACTCACACACCTATAGCAGGGCGAGTTGTCAATACATCTAACAGAGTTTTTCATAGCATATCCTGATGTTAACTGATATTATACCACTTTCACTGTTATTTCTATTTCAACACTCCTACCTGTTACGATACTTTTTAATGTAGTCTACAAACAGTTAAAGAACAGACGCAAATTTAGTTGATTTGTTTGTCTCATCCTGGCACAATATGATAATTTAATTCTGTCTATAACTCTCAGAGTTAGCAAAAAAACATGTAGAAACTGACATTTCAATATATTAAACTATACTTGAAACGGAAGCATTTTTAACTTTTTGGTAATTATGTTACTTGACTAAACAGTATCCTGGTCGCATTCTAACATACCTCTGGTTATCTGGTCATACAGTCAAACTTTATATGTATGTACACCTTTATATTCACATTGGTGATCATCAACCAAAATGATGTTTTTCTTACATGCCAAAACAAATATAAAAAGAGAGAAACCAGAAATTATTGAATGAGTTGAACAGAAGTGTTTCAAAATTTCATAAACTAATAATAGTGCGGAGGAGTCAGGATAGTGAATTTACATACAAAGTAAATTTATTTCAATATTTGTTTCTTATGCTGGAGCAAACATATACTGTATACAAAAAAGCATTTCATTTTGTATAATTTGTTACGACTTTAAATGTTTATTCTTTTCTAGCAGATCTAAAATTTTGTTTTATAGTATGACTTATGGCTAAAAGTGTTACTTTTTTCTGTTTTTATGGCAAGAAATAAAAGTTTGGTTTAATATATCACTTAAGGGTAATATAATGTCTGCAATAAAATTCAAAAGGGTCTAAATAAAACTTCACATTCCATCACAGCTTACACCAACCTGTGCATAGCGATGATCAAATAGCATAAGGTTTCTTGGCATTCCGTGAGAGTTGCAATGTATTTCATGCACCATAATAGAGTTGGTAGCAGTGCCCACAAGCAGTATGTCTGTAATAACACCTCCCATAGAGGAACAGATCCCTCTAAGGCTCATTAGCTAAGGGACCCATAGTGAATAATAGGATAGTATTGACAACTCCAATATATTAACCCTGGTTTGTGATGCAACCAGGGAGTTATTACCAATTTTTGTAAAAATTGAAGTTTACCTTAATTCCTCCAAATTAGAAAACAAATATTGTTTATTATATCATGATGGGAAAGCTGTGAATAAGTTTACAAAATTTGAAAATTAATAAAAATTTCAAATAGACTATAAACACGGGTACATGTAGATGGTTTACAAAGAAATTCCAAAACATACCTGAGAAATAAAGGAGTGAGTTGCCATATGACACAGACGGTAGGCTGATGCCTATATCTATAATTCTATCAAGGTGATACCCATATTTCCATAGAGTTATCACACCATTCTTTCCGCTAGTCAAGAGACAGTTCCGTAACAAAGTCAGCGCAGCGATTGGTCCCTGTAAGAACAGAATTTTATAATAATGATCAGGTGTCAAAATGCCCTATAAAAAGTTAAAAACATCTAAAATAAATGAAAAAGCAAGTTTGATGCATTATTGCCCTCTCTTTTACGATTCTACTTCAACTCAAGAGAGTCTACCTGCTAAATCAACAGTCGTACAAGGTAGAAACACTACATGCATCACTAGGTTATTTGTACACACTGTCACATCAGCTAAGTCTGACATCATAAGATAGACTGAACATAATTATGCGTTGGCAGGGATGATAAAAATAGAGAAATTTAAGAACATTAGTAATCTGGCAGTCCTGTACACCATAAAAGGTCATCATATGTAATAGCTATGTGTACAATTATTCCCTGATGAGAAAATGTGGTACAGTTGGTAGCGCTCTTGGCTGCAAACCTGGATATCTGAGTTTGATCCCCGTGTAGTATTATTTGTTTCCTCATCAGCTCTTATCATGGTTTCAGACGAACAGACAGACAGACACGACTCTTGTCATAGTAAAAATTCTCTCAATATATTCAGGTTTAATTTTAATACAACCAAAATGAACTGCATTACCACAAAGCCAAAAAAGCAAAGTTTAGACACATCAAAGGTATTTCGATATAATGATAAAATGTATGTGATATAACTATCTATATACATTATATAAATCTAGGCGTCTGTTTGTCTGTGATACCATCTGTTTAGCTATAGCTATTAAAATCATGGAATGAAGAACATGTATCTCAAAAGGATCTATTTCAGAACTTCCCCTTCACCAGGCAATAAGCACACCAATTGAGCTACGCAAGATGCATTGATTTCATTGGGCAATATTAGTGGTTACAAAAAGCTCCCAGCAAGCCTTCAACCCTTAATTGCTGGGTCTTTAGGATCTAGACCATAACTTGGAGGCCTCGTGTACCACACTGATATTGTGGGCACGTTAAAAATTCACCTCTCTCCTTTGCACACGAGGCAAGTGAAATGGCTACCTGGCTTTGTCAGACAGGGCGTGTTGCAAAGGCATTCCTTCAGGTTAATTGGACAGTACTGGAAGTGGTAGATACTGAGAACTAGGTCACCTCTTTTCTACCATAATGCTCGATTCAAGCATGCTCGGTCGATTTCTGACAGACGGCAAACTATGACTGCATTATGTTATGGTGTAATGTCACTAAAGCTTGCTCTCACGGCTCTTATTAGTGAGTTCCGCAATATGGATACTGACTTGCTCAAATTTAATCGCAAACCATAATCGTTAATTTACAGGCAACTACATTACCTGGCACGGTTTGTAATCTGTTTTTTAATACCCGTGCATCGCTAGGCATTTCGCTAGTATAATTATATAAGATATGATCAAACCTAACTACCTTTGGGTGCTGCATTCTCCTTGAAGTCTTTAATAGCGCTTTTAGGCTTGTGAAAATGATTCTCGCTTTCCTACACTTTGACTTGAGCCACCGTGAAATTGCACAAAAACACATTTGAGAGAGCTAACCAGAAGTGCAACTTTTACTACCAGCTAGCATTAATGATATTTAATATTTAAATCGAACTTCATTCTTCTAACTAAAGACTTTCATTAAGATTTCCTAGTTTTATAAATCTTTTAAATAACTAACTTCCATTATCAGAAATTAAAAAAAGCTTTTGCTAAAAAGTCAGACAAATGATCAAAAATGCAAAAGACACTAAAGGTAAAAAATATTGAATACACAGTCGCAATACATCTCAGAATAATGCTCAAAAAGCAAATTGTTTAAATTCAGAAATCCTTTTAATACAAATAATGTGAATGAACTCAATTCACACATAAACTAAAAATGATTTTTTAGATGCATTTTCACATTATTTCACATCATAAACAGAACACTAAAAGAATAGATAGTCTATAAAATAATACTCTTTATTACTGTACACATAGCAGCTCATACACCAGCCTCGCTTCCTCAGTTTTTTTTTGTAAATAAAAGTGTAAAAGTCGCTTGTGCCTTTTATTTTAAATCAAAATGAAAATCAAATAATGCATTAATACACCATACTAAAAATAAATGCGTTCAGTACTTTGTATTTAACAATAACCACATCTACATGTGAAAGTTGAATACTAGAGATAATGATAGAGCAACATCCAGTAACTGAACCGTGTTGTATGGTTTTCTTTCACTTATGTTCGAAGTGTTCAAGTTCCAAATTTTGGTTCAACAACTGAAGCAATTGAATTTAGAATGGTTTTTGAACTCAAATCTATTCAATATCTGAAGCATTTAAAAACCGAGGCCTGGCTGTGTTTAAGTGCTTTATACAGCATTTTAATAGCAAGGTACAAGTTATTCATCTACTACTGAATCTATGTTATAACCCGCCATTATTTGAAAGCAAGAAATATCACTCAAGCAACAGATTCAACAGACAGTAATTAATTTAGTATATATGATTACATAACGCGGCAATCACATTAATATACACTTGAACTTATACAGACTTAAATTTGGGAACGCTCACACAGTTCCTAAGATTTTTGAAAAATATTTAACTTTGGCGAAAAAGGCTCAAATTTACCTCATGAGCATGCTTGATGTGATTAGAAGGAGAGTTGTCTCCCTTACGCCATACATAAACACTGCCATTTGAGTCGCCGGTGATCAGCTCCCCATCTTCAGAGTAATGCATGCAGGTGTAGAATTTAGCTTTCATTCCCAGCTGCACCAATACATTCATCGATAATCCAATCAGGAAGTAGCAAAGTGCTATACTTTTTTGTACAAATCTAATGGAAATTTTACACCTAAATTTTGCACAAGTGTAGACAAATGGAAGAGTACCTACTTATACTATTGATACAGTATAATTTACAGCAATGCCCTTGGAAAAATATATGAGTTTACAAGTGATTTTACGATTTACTCTTCACTTTGGTATATACATACCAAAAACACTAAAACAACCATTTAGATACTAACAAATAAAAACAAACCCGTTCAACTTTTTTTCAAAATTGGAAAGACCGAACTTTCTTTTAATATGTTCTTACTGGTTTATCATATTCATTTGAATATAAACAACCAACAAGAAGCACTATTACATCTTCACATAGCCTGTTTTAATACCAGAAGTATGATGAAAGTGAGATTTGACAGCTAGCGCTATAGACTTTTAAACTAATTTAGCCTGACATCAGATACTTACCATATAGCATTAATTGCTACAGTACCGTGCAGCAACTACCATATAATTGGTGGTTGCATCAAACATAAAGAGAGAACTACTACCATTGAGCAAACAACTTGCATGACGTATAGAAAAGAATGAGTTCAGAGATGTCGCCAAAGGTGGACTAACAAATGATGAAATTTTCCAAATTTAGCCTGTTTTAGCATTTTAACTTATTGTTGTAAAGTTACTTACTCCAAAGTTTGGCTCTTTTTCAGGAGTAATTCTTTTTTTAGCTCTATCGAATTTCCACCATTGGAAATGCTCCTTTCCTGTAACGTGGAAAATGATAGCAGAACAAACACTGTGCTGGCAGGTATGACAACTAATATATAAAGATTGTAGACAGCAATGAATAAATAACACATATGTCCTTAATAACACTCTACCTCTCTCCATTTTAATGTACATGTATTAGTGAAGACTATATTATGACCGCAAACTAAATACATCATAATAGCTTTGAAAAAATTAAAAGTAAAACTTGTATTTAAGAAATCCCAGATTTATATAACTTAGCTGATAATTAATTATACGTTAATTTAGATAACTGATTGTCAGTTAAAAGACTTATCACCATATTCTGGGTTGAAAAGCTTTGCTTGAAAAATTGGTTCTCAATGCAGCAAATGTATGATTACTCTTAGAATTGAGTAGTTATAATGCTGCCAACTAAATTGGTTCTCAATGCAGCAAATGTATGATTACTCTTAGAATTGAGTAGTTATAATGCTGCCAACTAAATTGGTTCTCAATGCAGCAAATGTATGATTACTCTTAGAATTGAGTAGTTATAATGCTGCCAACTAAATTGGTTCTCAATGCAGCAAATGTATGATTACTCTTAGAATTGAGTAGTTATAATGCTGCCAACTAAATTGGTTCTCAATGCAGCAAATGTATGATTACTCTTAGAATTGAGTAGTTATAATGCTGCCAACTAAATTGGTTCTCAATGCAGCAAATGTATGATTACTCTTAGAATTGAGTAGTTATAATGCTGCCAACTAAAGTTTAAGTAAAATCCATAACTATACTCGCGGTGGCTGATCACTGACTTAGCTCACTAAGAATACTATAACTAGATGTAAGTAATTATGCTAGCGCACCAGTTTACACCAAATTAACTAATAAATATAGACAGCATATTCAGCTTCAACATCTCAGACTCCTACAAGTTCACACTCACATGAGCAGACGCACCACCCGCATATATATTATATGAATCCTATCATATCCTATCTGATGCAGTCTATACTTTCCTAAAAGGATAGACTGCATCATCAAAACTGACAGTAGCTGAAGACTAAATACACATAAATGTATGGATATTATATATATAATGGTAGAGAATTAGATAGAACATTTATCTTGGTTAGCTACTGTCAGTTTTGTGCGTGTGCTGTCATCAAGCTGCAGATCCTCAGTTGAGATCTACAGCCTGATGACAACGCATGCACAAAACTGACAGTAGCTAACCAAGATAAATGCTCTATCTAATTCTCTACTAATTTAGTGAGTAGAGAATTTAGTTAGTAGAGAGCTAGTAATAGAATTTAGCTACCAAAACTAACCCAAACGTTAGTTTTGGTAGATACTGTGAATCTATCAAGAATTATCTTCGCATGTAATAATCATGCTGATTTCTAAGCTAGCAAATCCTCTAATTACTTAGCATATAAATCCTTCTAACAAACTAAAACTATGGGGCATACAGTAAAGCAATTTGGCTCAGGGCAAAGGAGTTATCTTCTCATGTGTAAATAGAACTCCAAGCTCACCTAATGTTACTACCGAAAGTGGGAGTACCGGGTTAAATCCTAAGCAACACAGTTTATCAGTTTTGACTGGAGTAGTAGCCAACTTAGACTGTGTACCAATGTCCCAAACAGACACATGTACTGAATCTCTCTGCTCTCCCACCAACAACTGATTACAGTATGCAGATCTTGTAGCGGAGTCTAAGGAGGATGACAATCGTTCCTAGCAAAGCCATAATACCATAACAGCTCAAGGAAGAAAAATACAATGAATGTCTAAAAAAATTGAGTTTTACACAGCCTAAGTAATCTTAAGGAAATAACAAAAATTCATAAATGTTAGTCTGAGAAGACAATTAGAATGAATTGAGTTCTTAATAAAAACGTTTGGCAAATTATATATTTTGAAAAAAAATTATCAAATTTTGTAGTGAACAGATTTCTTTTGTTTGCTGCAAAATATATAGTTCACCAACAAAAAGCCACTGGCCCTTACAGATCACGGAGCGAAAAAGAAAATAAGTTGAAAAGAAAAAGGTATGAGAAAAATCGCAGGAGTGTGAGTTGAAAAGTTGATTTGAAGGAGAAATAAAATGCAAAGAGAAAAGAGAAAGAGAAGTGTGACAAAAAGAGAATGTGAGGGTACGAAGAGGAAGAGAGGGAGGCGAGAGATAAAGATGGTGAACTGATAGAAGTGAGAAGGAAAGGAAGAAAGGAGAGGACACTTAGAAAGGTTTAAATGCTTGAACACTCAGAGAGTTTTAAAATACTAGATGTATTTTAAAACAGGTTGATCAATCAATAAATGAAATTCCTATAATCTATCTCACCCATGTGAAGACATTGACACAAAACTTACATGTGGCACACAAAACATCAGACTAGAGTAGGTATTAACCAAATGAGTTTCATCCTCAAGTATGCCAACTGTCTGTAAATTGTCACTCCTCCAAATACGAATCTGGGCAGAGCCAAGAAGATACCGTGATTGGCTCGTGGCTACTCGAATCCTGTCGCCATGCACTGATATGCTGAAATAAAGTAATACCCGTCAACCTTGTGAGAAAATAAAAATTCTTATGATCCAACGCTAGCTGGCAGCAGTAAAAAGCAGCATTGTTGTCTGAAGTACGTTCCCTAGTAACTAGATATGTTACATTAGAGATCAACTTGAAAAAAGTTTGTGTAAATTTTATCAGTATTGGTATTTTCTATTATTTGTGATTGTTTTTGATGTTTGAGGTGATCTGATTGCCAGGATGTTTCAAGATTAAAATTGAAAGAACTTGATCTGGGTTAAAATGCTCAGATCAATCAGAAGTGTGATTATGAAATCTATAAATGCAAAGAGACCGACAGAATAGAGACGCATAGCAGTTCAACTTGAACGCGATATTTACTTGTCATCATATGACACATATTTTTTACTTTTGAGCATTTTAATCACAATCAAGTTTTATAGATTTTAATTTAGAAACATTCTGACAATTGGATGACCTCATACGTCAAAAACAATGGCGACTGATAGAGAAATATTAATACTTTTTAATAAAATCTACAAAAATTTAGTGTAAGTTGATTTTTAAGACAACCTGATAGAAAAAGGACCTAAGATGACATGTACACAGGATGGGTCATGAGTGATTGCCAAAACAACTATTATATTCACAACTCTATGAAGGAAAGAGTAATCAGGGCAGAACCAGGCTGAGATAAAAAGATGTAGTAAAGCATCACATGAAGTTGAGAAAGGAGAAAAAAAAGAGAAAAAGGGAGAGAGAGGGGGAGGGAGAAGGGGAGTGGCGAAAAGAAGGGTGAGAGTGGGAGAGAAGGGAGAGGGGGAAAGGGGAGAGGGAAGAGGTGGGAAAGGGGAAGAGGTGGAAAAGGGGAGGGGGAGGAAAAGTGGAGAGGAGGAGATTAGGAGAGGAAGAGAGAGGGGAGAGGGAGAAGAGAAGGGAAAGAGGGAAGAGAAGGGAAAAGAGGGGAAGAGAGAGTAAGAGAGGAAAAGAAAGGGAAAAAAAGAGGAAGGAGAAATAAAGAGAGGGGAGAGAGGGAGAAAGGGGGGATAGGGAGAGTGAGAGGGAAGAGTCTGTTGCGAGAGGGGAAAAGAGTAAAAGGAGAGAAGGGGGTCAGAGGGGGAAAGAAAAAGGGAGAGTGGAGAGGAGAGTGAAGAGAAGGCAAAAAGAAGAGGGAAGAGTCGCGAGAAAAGGGAAGAGGAAGGGAGAGAGAAGAGGAAAGAGGGATTAGAGAGGAAAAAAGAGGAAGATAGAGAAAGAAAGGGTAGATAGAGTAAGGGAGAAGGGGGAGGAAAGGGGCAGAGAGGAAGAGAGAGGGGTGAGA
Source organism: Watersipora subatra (assembly GCF_963576615.1). Taxonomy (NCBI): domain Eukaryota; kingdom Metazoa; phylum Bryozoa; class Gymnolaemata; order Cheilostomatida; family Watersiporidae; genus Watersipora; species Watersipora subatra. Next base: position 48,756,836 of record NC_088714.1, on the reverse strand, counting down.
GAGAGGGGGAGAAAGAGGGGGAGAGAGAAATAAAGGAGAGAAAGAGAGAGGGGAGAGAGAGGGGAGAAAGAGAGAGAGAGGAGAGAGAGGGGAAGAGAAAGGGGAAGAGAGTGGGGAAGAGAGTGGGGAAAAGAGAGGAGAAGAGAAGGGGGAAGAGAAGGGGGAAGAGAGGGGGAAGAGAGGGGGGGAAGAGAGGGGGAAGAGAGGGAGAAGAGATGGGGACAGAGAGGGAAAAGAGAAGGGGACAGAGAGGGGGAAAGAGAGGGGGAAAGAGAGGGGAAAAAAGGAGGAAAGGGGGAGAAGAGAGGGTGGAAAGAGAGGGGAGAAAGAGAGGGTGGAACGAAGGGGGGAAAGAGAGGGAGAAAAGGCAGGGGGGAAAGAAAGGGAGGAAGAGAAGAGAGAGGAGAAAAAGAGAGGAGAGCGAGAAAGGAGAGAGAGGGGAGAGAGAAGGGGGGGTGGGAGAGAGAAGGAAGAGAGGAGAAAGAGAGGAGAGAGAGAGGAGGGAGAGAAAAAAGAGAGAGGAGAGAGAGAGAGGAGGGAGATACAGGAGAGGGAGAGAGGAGAGGGAGAGAGAGTATTGTGTCTAATAACATTGCAGAGGAGTCGGAATAGTAAATGGAAAGTTGTAGTAACAAAAAGTTCGTAAACTAAAACATATGACGGTGTATTTAGTATGTTGGTGTCATTAAATAGAAAATGATGTTTGTCATATGTGTGGAAGGATAAATACAAATATTGTGGGCATAGTTTGCGCAAGATTTTGAAACCTGTAACGCAAATGCGGAAAAGAGCAAGCTTGGAATAATGCAAAATGTTAAAAAGGTCTTGTGATTTGGTTGGTGTAAGTGTGGTAAGTTGGAATACGTGTTCGGTAGTTCACAAGTCTTAGTGTGGATTTCTGTAAGATAATTTTTACTGATTGATGTAACTTGACAACATTTTTACACACCCCTAACCAATTGGAGCACAGAATCAAATACTAACCCCTCTTACTTACTGAACTCAATTGTTTGAATTTTTGTAGCAGAAATTTTATTACATGTTGAGTTTGACTGAGATGGTAGGAGTGAAGGCTAACCTAGTGATGAAAGCTGTATGCTCTTTATAATGCCTCTGTTTGTGGCCTTTGTGGTTGAAAAGCACTGCCATGTGCCCGACAACGTAAAGTAGGTCTCCATTGCTCACCATATGTAAGTTATTCTTCACTCCTTTTCCATTATATCCATATCTTCAACGTAAGAGATATTTGTATAATTATAGTTACGTGTTACATAGTTACATAATTAGTTACATGAAACATGAAGGGGTCCATCACCGTTTCCTATCTTGAAAGAAGCTCAACTGTTCATGGTATTACCTACTGTGAACTTTTAAAGCAGGTCGAAAAGGATCTAGAATAAAGGTTGATGTTCATAAATAGTTGGAGTTCTTTTTATCAAGAAAATGCGGGTATCTTACAGCAGTTACAACAATAAAAAACGATCGACAACTTTTCTTGAGAGTTGTTACCACATGCTCCCCACAGTCCTAATTTTGCACTATCTGATTGCTACCTGTTTGGGCCTGTCATTTAGTTTTTAAAAGAAACTCTCCTTACAAGTGATGATTAGATTAAGATTGTATCGAGTGACTTTGTAACAAGTTCATCTACAGATTTTTATGCTGAAAGCATTAAAAAGCTGATATATCGATGGCAAAAGTGTTTGTCATAGCGTAAAGACTATGTGAAAAAGGGAAAACAATTTCAAGTTTCTATTTATACTAGAATTCTTTTTATAAAACAATTTATCTTATCTATTGAATTACCATCATTTTTACTAGAACAGCGCAAATCATGTATTATAAGTCAAAGGATTCTAGATCAATGTGGTCGGTTACAGTCTAACAGGTCTAATTAGTATAAGACCTGATTTCTAGTTTAGGCAAGACTTACATCCAACGTAATATAAGCTGACCTTACGCATCTGTTTTGGATTATACTTACACCCAATCTAATTAAGCCGGAATTACACATCTAGTTTAGGTCAGACTCACACCCAATCTAGTTTAAGCTAGAATTACACATCTAACCTAAGTCAGACCAAATCTAGTTTAAACTGGAATTACACATCTAGGTTAGATTAGACTTACATTCAAACTAGTTTAAACTGGAATTACACATCTAGTTTAGATTAGACTCACACCCAATCTAGTTTAAACTAGAACTACATATCTAGTTTGAATTAGACTTACACCCAATCTAGCTTGAGGCGTTGCTGCGGAGGATCAATAATAGGCTGAGAACTTTGCTGAAAATTAGATGGCATGACAAGGCGTACAGGCTTTCCATTAATCACAAACTCCTTTGTAGGAACCTTAGAATCCTCTTGTGAAAGTCTCAGATCTATCTCATCGGAAGGGTCAGGAACACTACGCTCTGGCAAAATGAATGAAAATATAAGCTATATAAAAAGCTAGTGAACCTTGATTGGTAAGAGCATTGGTAATATATATGAACCGCTAGCTTCAAATTTTGTACAAATCACAAAAAGCAAACACTCCAGCATGTTGAGTGGTCTTAAAACATGACAGCAAGCTGTCAAGACAAACAAAAAAGAAATGTGTTGCATGACCTCACATTATACTGTCACTTGCTTCAATTGTATTTTTGGGGCTGTCAAGTTATTGCTTTGCCTTGTAAATTAGCACTAAGGAGATATTTGCTATATTAGGAGCCATGTTCGACTGTCCCTTTGTCGCCAATATTGAAAGTTAGTAAAAAAAACTCCATCATGCAGGATTCGAACCTGCATCATGCAGGTTCCTTGCCTGACGCACTACTACCTGTGCCAATCACTCTCCTTCCACGATTATTGGAATATTGTGCACAGAGTTTAATAATCTCTCACAGCACACTAGACTGCTAGGGTACTAGTAGCCATAGATTGACCTTGAATGCATTCGCTAGTAGAAGCCTTTGTATTAGGCAGATAAGCCTACAGCGTTAATACAGATCTGTGAAGTGGAACTTAGCTTAGCCTTGCATAAAGAAGACTCATGGAATCCGGTAGTTTGGAGCTGATTTAGTAATTGCTGCTTAGTAATTATAGTGATAGACAACAACATTTATATTCCGAAAGCTCAAGATTTGCATAGTTGCGTTGTTTTACATGTTCTTGAAGTTATCTATTTAAATGGTTAGCTTATAGTTCAAAATGTTATGACAGCAGCAGATAACATTACAGATTCGGTTTGAACATTAACTTTTTTATAATTTTGACCAAATACCAGGTTTCAACAATATTTTCAAATTATAAAAACAGACAAAAAACTTAACGATGTTTGCCAAATATTGATCAGAAACAGTTGCGATGCTATAAAATTATATTGCTTATTATTTCATTTGCAATATTATTATTTGTTTAAACTCCTTAATCGTGTAAACAGAGTGTGCGCTAGTAGGTTTTAAACGGATGACTTCTGAGAACACCAAATTCTTACAAACGGCTTTTTAAACTTTCCATTTATGTGAAGGAAAATTTCATGCTAGCGCATTTCACAAGATTTATGCTTAGTGTGGTTACTGTAATTCTATAACATCTGCTAAAAAATTAATGCTGGATGTATAAATATAGATTTATAGATATAGATCAATAGATTTGTTCACTATTTTTGAAATATACTTTGCCTTGCATCCTATCTCCCATGTTTGGTAACCAAATCTGTCATTTGGCAACCAGATGAAAGAAATGTACCGGATTGGCAGTCAATACAAGGGTCTTTGTCTTGCATTCATGCAATAGATAATCGTCTGCAATGGCATTGTATATCATACTACGTTTTGCCATAAATGACTTCCTCATGCTGTTAGTTAACTTTTAAGAGGGAGAAATATGAGGAAAAACTACAAAAAAGCATCTGCTATAAGTTTGTATTATTCTGGGAAAAAAATAGGTTCTCAGAGTCATCAATGCTGTAAAATGAGGCCTGAAATGTTGTTACTAAAAAACTAAAAAGTCTGGACATTATTGATAATTGAGTCGTAAAATGCAAAAGAGAATATATAATTGCGAGGCTTGACTACAAGCGAAACCCTCATCCCAGAGATTCCTTGATGCTTTTTTGCTGCTTGGTTTTGACTGGCTAACTGCATGCAAAACGGTTCAATATTTATCATAGGTGATGATGGCAGTGTATTCAGTGGTAGCACAAAGCAATGTTGTTGTTTGAATGTATCATAATTGTTTCACCTCTGTTGTACTCTGGCCTTTAGCATGGCTGATGGCTAGATAGCCTTAGAAGGCCGACTATTAGATGCGATTTGACGTACTTTCTATTTTCTTATGAATGTTACGACTGCTTTTTATGATAGATGACACATATAATACATTTACAGTACCTTGAATAATGTGATTTTCATTAGCAGGTACTTGTCCAGGCACCTTATGCTCTTTACTGGACACGAGTTTGTGTGCCACTCCACTGACTGTAGGCTTTTGGAATGTGCCATAAGATGACAGGCCAGGCTCGTTAAAGCACACAGAGTTCCGTTTAACCTTTGTTATTACAGAACCTGTTGATTGAGAAATCATCTGGGAACTGCTTACATATATAAATAAATTTTGACATACATATCAAAATCTTTCTATATTTCAAAAATGATATAAATCATGAAGTTTATATACCGTGAAACCTTTATTTGAATGCCATGACGCTCTATTTTTCAAACCCTCCCATAGACCGGCGCTTTATTAGAGGTGACGCTTAATTAAAGTGAGGCATTATATTTTTTAAACACTTCGTAAAAATGTTGAGAAAATAACTTTAACCCTTTCAAATAAAGGGTGGCGCTCTATTTTTCAACCTTTTTCCCGTAATGGCGCTGAAATAGAGGTGGCATTCAAATACAGGCTTTACGGTAAGTCTTGAGAAGGATATACATATGTGTACATATATACATATGTAAGTGTAATGTATACAGTATATATATCTCTGTAAATCTCAGTGTCTGTCGTTCGCATGTACACTTATAGCGATAAAGTCTCAGGGACTAAAATTGCCCTTTTTACTGGTTTTGAACTTGGCACCTCTAGTTCTAGAATTGAATGGATAGAAGGGGATGTATCATGGTCATAGTCATTACATTGGTTAAAGTACGCACACTTGAAGCACAGGGTTATTAACTAGCACTGTTGATCATTACGCATAATGTTTAATAAGCTAGCTTCTTACACGACTCTTACTGTAGTACAAATTTTGCTTGTTTATTAGATTAGTTACTCAAATTTATTGAGTAATTATTTCATTAGCAGTGTGATGCCGGGCATTAAACTAGTATATACATATACGTATGCCTATATATACATATGTATAGCTAATATATGCGTATAACATTTTAAATATTTATAAAAACTATATGATATATAAATATTAAAATTGACTAAAGATAAAACAAATGCACACTATGGCATACCTTGCTCAAGTCTGGGTTTATTAGTTCCCAGTTTTGGTTTGCCAAGGTTGTTGGTGCTGTAGGTTTCCATTGCCTTTGTCAAGAAGTTCATGAACTCGGGCCAGCTATTAGCAACCAGAGAACAGTAATGTGAAACAGTTAAAAAAGTAACGACTGTATTTGAACAGTGCTGAACTTTTTCATTGCCATTTTATAAATAATAAATTCTTCTTTCAAGTAATGCTTTTGAGTTTGAGCTGTTTGTTTGATGAGTTGTTTAAAAAACGGGTCAAACAAGTCAATAAAACAGGTCAAGATGATAACTATGTAGACTCGTATCTTCATGACAGTTAGTAGACGGGTGTAGAACAAACACGCGTGTGCATTTATTTTATGTACATTGTTTGGTAGATATGAACCAAATAACAAATAAGTGGTTTGGCCAAAGATATGCTGACAAGCATACATAAGTATTCCATGAAACAATAGTATATAAACTTATAGATGTGTATTTATAGAAATAAACCATTGTACTGTCATGTAGCTAACTAAAATCAAGAAACTTAGTGTAAAGCTACTACCTTTAGAGACGAATATTTGTATTATCTTTAACAATCGAAGATCCTAAATGCTGCTACAACTGATCTTATAGCAATTAATAATCTTAGCGCTGTCGACGCCATAAAAACCTGAAAATATCAGGATGCTAGAAGATTAATTGTTGTGAGAAGAGCAAAAAGAAACCTAGCACAAAACACTCAGCATCAGCTTACCTTGTATAACCATTCTTCTCATCATCACACCTGTTGAGTAGATTTGTTAATAGAGCTCCATATATAGGCAGTGCGTGTTCTCTAGCCAGCTGCTTCATCTATAATTGAATTAGATGTAAAAACAGCATGTAAATAAACATATATAAAATTTTAATATATCGCTAACATGATAGATTAATTTAACTAACAGGAAATAACAGGAAAAAGTGAGGATGAGCAATATTGACACAATACATAAGCTGTGGTCAGGTAAACTTAGAGATGGGCAATATTGATATAATATATAAGGTGTGGTCAGGTAAACTTAGAGATGAGCAATATTGATATAATATATAAGCTGTAGTCAGGTAAACTTAGAGATGAGATATATTGGATATCATACATGAGCTGTAGTCAGGTAAACTTAGAGATGAGATATATTAATATACTATATAAGCTGTAGTCAGACAAACTTTCAACTCTAACAAGTTTTGAAAATTTACTTTCATGTTCAGATTTTTTAAAGAATTTGCAAAAACGCTAACATTAAAAGTAGATTTTTGTATTTGTATTTGACTTGTGGTATTATCAGAGTTTGCAAGGCAAAATGATCTCAATTTTTGGTTGTTGTATATTAATTTGAGAACAATAGTGCCATTCTGTAACAGAATAAAAGTGGAACTCAGTTTGCTATTGATCCCAAAGCACTGTAACAGATTTGATACAAAAAACAACATTATGTTGTGCATGTACTACTACTAACTGTGTATTACTAGTATTCATAACTGCATTTACAACAGTCAAGGCTTGTACAATGTTAATACTGTTTTCATTGTCTTTTTAGATAAAATATATCTAGATTCTAGAATGTTCTAGCTAAGCTACACATTACATAATCTGCCCATCAGTAATCCTGGTGTGCAATGTGCATGGTATTGCTAAAATAGATAGTCTGCCGAATGGTGTAGATTTACTAAGCAAATTGCTGCATTGCTTTTACAACATCAATTAATAAATGTGTTCGGTAAAAACAAATGTCCTTAAAGAATGCCAAGACGCCTTTTTGAGTTTCTAATCAAATGGGTGTTTAAAAGGCTGATTTTCAGGAATCAGATGAAATTTTGACATCAAATATTTGCGTGTAAAGTTTTGACAAAGTCGGCTAGCAAATTTGAAAATGCAGAGTGCTTAGGCAGACTTAGAGACACACACATGCACGGTGCACAGGCATGGATACACGCGAGTATGCGCACATACTTTCACAAACAAACATGCACAAACGCAGTCGCACACACGTACACACGCACGCACATGCACACACACACATGCATAAACACACACCCACACACATGCACTCCTGCGCACACACGCGCGTGCACACACACGCATAAACACGCATACACACATCCATACACATGAACACAAAAACACTTTTGCACACACAACCATTTTTGCACACATGCACGCACACAAGCCACACACACATGTGCCCCCATACGTGTGCACACATAAGCACATGTGCGCGTGTGCGCGCACACACAGGGTTGGATTTATTAATAGAGATGCTTTTAATTAAAAAAAAACACGTACACTTGAAATTGATACAAACCATGTAACAGATATTCACTTTTATCAACTAGTGTTTCAGAGTAACAATTCGTTACAAGTGCTATGAATGACCTCTATGATACAAACTTGCATACCTGATCAAGAGAAAGCCTCCCAGTCCTGCTGGTGTCTAACCTGAGGCAGCCAGCTCTATAGCTTTCAAGCTCAAAATAGTGCTGACACTGAACGAGTTGCTCCTCTATTCTCCTTAAGAAATCAGCATCTTTGGCTTCCTCACTTATCTGTACATAACAAGATTAGGAGAAAAACTAATTTGTCTTAAAGAAGGGTTTAATAACTTAAATAAATTTATTGAATTGGTTATATAACTTTTAAAGTGGTTTCATGCAGCTGCAAAATCTTTCATAACTATACATATAAATCTTTCTTTTCTTTGAGTTATTTTGAGACAAAGCAATCTATAAAAAAGCCTCAACCTTCAAAAGCTGTTTGCAGCAAATAACTTACTAAACTGGTTGTTGTAGAGCAATTCTAAAATGAACAAACTTTGTCTTTTAACGATATACTGCTTGAAACCAACTACTGCCTGAAGCAAGAGTTGTTCACGTTCTGATGCGGGTCGTTCAAGACTATAGAAGACTAAATCTGGGCAGTGATAGGTATATCTTCAACTCAAACAAATGAAATAACATCTTAATTTTATCATTTTCGTTCAAACTATTTTCTAAATACCTTATTCAACTTGCAATGGTAGTGAGAAATATACAATTTGCAAAAATTTGTGCAAAACTTATCAATTAAAAATCAGCTAAAAAGGTTTTTTACGAAAGACCGAACTAACATTACATATTACGGTGACAAATTGTTAGTTCTAAAAAGTTTGGCATAAGGTAGACTGAAGCTCTACAAAATATAATACTTGGTTATAATGCCTTCGGTCCCCCAGTAGCTGTCGAGCACGAACACTGTCTCTACCCGTCTTTGACTGGGCTGTTTCAAGTCTCTTATAGAGCCTGTGAAAATCTATACCTTTGGAGTCAAGATAGACTTCTGATATGAGCTGCATCGCACGCCCTGGCAACTTAATGTTGCTCTCCTGCAATGGATGATAACAGCAAGAAGTGAAATTTCGATGAGGTGATTTAGTTTGTAGCTTGTAAGCTACATATATGGTCAATCCGAAGCCTATCCCTCAACTAAAGTCAACATAAATAATGAACCAACTATATAGCTAATTAAAAAGATAAGTTTAAGAGAAATTTACTCAACTAAAACAATTCAAGGAGTAAGTCAAGGAAGGACTTAATAAACTGTAATCAGCTCAAAAAAGTCACAGAAAAATGTAGCCAAGTGTATGCAATTCCAAAAATAAGTCTAAGAGAAAGTTAATCAACTTTCAGTCCATTTCAAGTGCACTTTTAGTCTATTCACGGAATGAGTCAATATAAGATTTTGTCAACTATGATCAATTTAAGAAATGTGCCAAAGAGAAACTCAGTCATCTATAATCAAATCAGCAAACAGCCATAACTGGTAGTTAGGGCTCTGGCTTATGAGCAGTAGGTTGATGGCTCATGTCACACAAAAACCTTTGGTGGGTGTTAGGAAGGTCATTCTACTTCAACTACTCCTGTGGTTAATCTAATGAGCATATAGTCACAATAAACCCTATACTAAGTAAAAGTCTTTTTGTGATGGTGATCTTGCAAACAGGAAAAGCCAAAGGAAAAATGAAGATAGGCTATTTGAGAAGTGAGCCAAGGACAGCTTTTGACAGCTATAATCAGCACAAACAATGAGCCAAAACAGAATTTAATCAAGAACCAAGTCAAATTACAAGCACTACAGAAGCTAACAATAAACCAATCAAACTAGTAATCTAGGAGTTTCTTTGTTAAATTATTATCAACAATGAGTTAATAAATGATCATTGCAAATTGATCAATTGTGAGTAAAAACTGCTAGCAATTTATCAACTTGCAAACTGATGACGAGAAAGGGAACTGACTCACCTGAAATGCTGCAATGACCTCTTTAATTGTCACCCTCTCATTTATATTTGAGCCATACTTAAGTAAACTCATGCAAAAACTCCTCAGTCTCTGTCTGCTGCAGTCAGCCAGAACCGGCATCATTGTCACTTCAAACTCCATCTCTAAGTCCATAGCTTCAGTACCTGGCTCCTCTAATATATTAAAGGTACAAGTAAGTTAATTCTTGAGGTTTTCTAATATAAAAAGACAATGTCATGCGATAAGCTATGAATAAATAATGGCTTCACTTTAAAAGTCTTTCTTTGAAGTCGTGTCACAACAATATGGCATTTTTAATACCTTTGAGCTGATAAGGGGTTTATAAACTACAACTGGTAATATGCAGATGTGAGGAGTTGTAAATGTTTCAAGGTCCATCATACAAGATAAAAAAAGTTAACCAGAATACAACAGTTACTCAGTATATATGAGAGCTCTTGTTATGTTTCTGCACAGAAGCAATCAAATAGAGTATTAAATTAGAGAAATGTGGTTTATTGCACTCTCCAGAGACAACTGATTTGATAACAGAAAACCCAAGTATTTATATGTTTGGTCATAGAAAAGCTTTGTAAAAAGCTACAAGCATTATTAATAGCTATAATGAGACAGTACTATATAATATTAGCTTGTATAAAGCTTTAGCTAATAAGCATAATGTTTGTTTGCAAAGTACCAATAATACTTGGCACTTGCATGACACCTCCTCACTAAGCTAAAGGTTCTTTCTGGTTCTCTTAGACCTTCGGGGTTTGTCTCTGCTATACTCATCTCCATCGGGTAGACGAGGGTTGCGTGGTCTTCTTCTAGACGGAGGTTGCTCTGTTACAGTTGTAGGGGCTGGTAGTTGCAGTTTTGTCTCCTCTGTTATATCAGGTTTATCTCCAGGGTCTTGATCTTCTTCTGTTGAGTATCTTGGTCTGAGTTGTTCAACAGTGTGAATAGTGCATACAGTATCAACATCATCCTCATCTTCTCTTGCATCAAACTCTTTATCAGGTCCAACTGGCAGTCTTGAGAGGACTTCTGCATTTTGATGATGCTGGGTAGATCTGTATTCTATGGTGTAGTCATACTGATTTAGTACCAGTGCCCATCTTGCTAGTCTGTTGGCTGCTAGAGCTGGAACTCCTTTGGTAGGTCCTAGAAGTGTGAGAAGAGGTCTGTGGTCAGTTACCAAGATAAACCGTCGACCATACAGGTACTGGTGATACTTCTTTAGAGCAAATATGATGGAGAGAGCTTCTTTTTGTATTTGCCAAGCGTCTCTATGAGATGTCCTGAGGCTGATTTGTAGTTAACTGTAGTAGGTTTTAGGTTTGGCTTTCCTAGCTTCTCCCATATTGATTTACAGATGAAGTTGTCACAAGCTCCAGTGTCCAGAGCGAAGCCTGAGCTAAGGGTGAGCTACTCTCAGTAACAATATCAACTGAAAAACTTATAACTCGGGGTGAAACTAAATAAAAATATTTAACTAGTTAAAATTAAAAACAATATAAACTTAGTCAACAGTTGCACAAAAACAAGTAAAACCTTCTTACAGCTAATGCTAGACATGATTCAACTTTATAATCTGGATATTACAAACAGTGCATTTGTTTAAGCAGCTAATAAGCTTAATCACTGTTATCAAACATATTTCATGAAAGATATTGATCTATATGATGCGTGTCTAACTTTTCAGATAACAGAAGTAAACTTTGATAGCACTTTGCTAATGAAACCAAATAAACAAATGAACTTCTTACAAAACTACTCCATGTAAGTATATGTACATGTACATTTACTTACATGTGTAAGTATATGTACATGTAAGTACATGTATGTACATGTACTTACATGTATATACATTTACTTACATGTATATACATGTAAGATCAAGCCAATCTAGTCCATGGTACTGTCCAACAATGTTTATAAGCTTAACATATTGAAAATTATACGATAAGGAATATTTGTCAGAACTTACAAATACAAATGTTTCTCGATGAACCTTTTTTGTAAATAGAATGCTAGTAAGTTTTGCTAACAGAGACAACAACTGCAATGCTTTACCTGAGTGTAAAATCTCCTTCAAGCAACTGGCATGTCAGGTAATCATGTTTCATGCATTCAACTGATTATAGTAAGCAACTTTTGGGTGTATGAAGCATGACCTGTTTGTGGCATGCTCTAGCTACGTGCATGATCTAGGATGCTTGTGTACGGGATACGTTGATAAAGAGAGTTGTAAGTTCACAAACCCTCGACAGGCTCAGGAGCTGATGTTATTTTCTGTTTTGCTTTTCCTTTGCCCCGTAGCTTCTGAAAACATCAATTTCATAAAAAAGAAAAAGCTGCCAAAAAGCAGTCCCTGATATTTGAGTAAGATAATAGTAATAATAACAAATGCTTTATATAGGTAAGGCAATTTGACCTTGCTGCTTCATGTTTGAAACATTCTAAATAAGGATTTAGACAAGAACACTGATTAACATCATGAATGCTTCAACTACATGTAGCAATAAAACTTAGCCTAAAACCTACAACAAGCGACAGTCGACCGAGATAACTACTTATAGAGTCACAGAAGCAATCCGACCAACATGGAGCAAAGCAACTAAGGTATGAATAATAGTGAGATCATGAAGCACAAGTTGTTAAACTTGAGAAACCAAATATAGATGTGTTTCAACTGTTACTAACTACAGATACAGGTTTGAGACTGTTTGACGCTTTAGGTAGCTGGTTAAACTATTATGTTGCAAAATGTATTACTCATTCCTGCAGTGTTTTATGGCGCCATACTAAACTTTACTCCCAGAATTAAATACATGTGTTTTGAGTTTTAAAATATGAATGATTGATACAAGTAGTTAACAGCGTTGTAATAGAAAGTCCTCTAGCACTCTAACAGACTGTTATGGAATTTTTGCTGTCACACTAATAGATTGTTCTAGAAATTTCTCTGTCCCACTAGCATATTGTTCTAAAAGATCATATGTCACACTAACCTATTCGTCTAAAAGTTTTTCTGTCACACTAATCTATTGTTGTAAAATTTCCTCTCTCTCACTAACCTATTGATCTAAAAGTTCCTCTGTCACACTAACCTATTGTTCTATAAGTTCCTCTGTCACACTAACCTATTGGTCTAAGTTGTTCTATCACACTAACCTATTGGTCTAAAAGTTCCTCTATCCCACTAACTTATTGGTTTAAGTTGTTCTGTCACACTAACCTATCGTTGTAAAAGTTCCTCTGTCACACTAACTTATTGGTCTAAAAGTTCCTCTGTCACACTAACTTATTGGTCTAAAAGTTCCTCTGTCACACTAACTTATTGGTCTAAAAGTTTTTCTGTCACACTAACCTATTGGTCTAAAAGTTCCTCTGTCACACTAACTTATTGGTCTAAAAGTTCCTCTGTCACACTAACCTATTGGTCTAAAAGTTTTTCTGTCACACTAACCTATTGGTCTAAAAGTTCCTCTATCCCACTAACTTATTGGTCTAAGTTGTTCTCTCACACTAACCTATCGTTCTAAAAGTTCCTCTGTCACACTAACCTATTGGTCTAAAAGTTCCTTTGTCAAACTAGCCAATTGGTCTAAAGGTTACTCAGTCACACTAACCTATTGCTCTAGAAGTTTTGTCGCACTGACCCATTGTTCTAGAAACTGTTATGTCACTCTACCACACTAACAAATTCTTCTTGAATTTGCTCTGTAAGACTAATAGATTGCTCTGTTAGGCACACTAACAGATTGTTTAAGGATTTTTGCTGTCACTAAAAGAGCTAGCTATCAAAAACTCATTTGTACTGTAATACAATTTAGAAAAAATTTGAGGATTTCTAATCACTGCTTAGAAACAAACGTCTTTATTCTCAGAAGACTTTCCAGCCAAGGCAATAAAGATTAAAGTTGTCGATATAAAGTTATTGCATTATCAATAAATGTTGCAAATGCTGGCTGTTATCAATTTAAATTCATTCTTGAAATTCTCAGCATCATATATCAACTAAACACGACTAATGTGGCTTAAAGACAAGATTATTGCTGACTCGCCTGTACACTATAGTCAGTGTAGGCAGCAGTCTAACAAGGCAGAAACTCACTTGCAAGGCCAAGCTAGCAAAGCTGCCAGAAGCACCCCGTATCCTTTTCTTCTCCTTCATCGCCATGCACTTGGATCTAACAATCGCCACAGAGCCATATTTTCGCTCCGTTGATGCCTCCGGTTCCATAACCTCAAATTTAGACGAAAAATAGAAGCAACTTCTACATTCATAGATGTAGATCAAAAGAAATGAACACTAAAATGAATGTCTAAATGCTAGTCATACAGACAGCGCAGTATTCTATTGATTCTCTATATCCTCAAGGTTTTAGCTTTAAAAACCAGCTTAACGATCACGAGTTAACCCAATGTTCTACTAGTAACGTGACAAATAAATAAATGCTAAATAGTTTACGAAGAAAAATCGATAATATACGACTTTACTTGTTAGCATGTCACGCACAAGACAGAATGTTGGTTAATTTGCAAAAATCAGTCGATTGAGATGCAGGTAGAAATATAACTATGGTCTCATCTTCACATTGGCAAGCAGTAGATATTAATGCGACATAGTTATTCCTCGTAACTTATGAATACTATCAGGAATAGTGATGAAAACAAGGTTCGACTAAATCCTTTTACATCCATACAAAATATAGATCCATTTGAGTAAATCAATTTGTTCAAGCCATATTTTTAAACCAAATATTTTTATATAGAATCACCGAGTTTAAGGTTATTTGAAGCATCACCTTTTTTGTAACTGGCTAATGTGTAGATGTCTATTTAGTCATGCTTTAAAAACACAACCAGCCGTTTAATGTCATGTAAAGAGAGTTCTCATTATGATTACAAAAATTTTGTTCAAATTCTTACGTGCTTCAAAAAATTTCAACCTATTTCCGAAGTTTTCGTTTGCCTGTAATATTTGAAGAGCATTTCAGCAGTACGCTTTGGCTATTTAGCTTGATTCAATAGGACAGCAGATAAATGAGGCTATCAGTCAGTTTTTGCATGACAATTCTATGTACAACGTTCGAAGGTCTTACCCTAGGACACTTATGTATTCGCCTCATCTAACTTTCGCGTTTTCGCGGAGTCATCCTCTCGCGAAAATTTCATGAGCGAAACTAAACTATCGTAACGAACGAGCGAAAACGCGAAATTAAATAGCTTTGTTCATTGATACTGTAGAATAGAATTTTATAACGACATTTGTTTTAACGCTTTTAACGACCACTATAGCATCGTTAAAATATAAATCAACAAAATAATTTGACTGTCAAAATTTATTACGTTATTATTTTGCAATTAATTAGGATTATTTTCCCATTAGGAATGATTTATAATGATAGGAATTTGATGTCAGTGCACACGCATTAGTAGCGTTATCGTTTGTTGGGGACATCAATCAATGCAGTGAGCACCGCGTGTTAAAAGAAAATAAGACACACTGACACTCACAGTACTACACAAGCAGCATGGCTCTGGAAAGGTTTGGATTCACCACTGACACCTCTTCAATACCTTGTAATGATTCAGAAGATGAGGCAATAGAGAAAGAGTTAGCTCTGATAAATAACACTAATAAAAAAGGAAGAGAGGAAGTCATAATAACTACACACTGTGCTAGTATCTGTAGTATTACTAGCAGCTGTATCATGTATGTATTTGTATACAACTTGTAATTACTGTAATAAAGATGTTCAGCAATTATTAGCGGCAGTTGAGTGTTTGGGAAAACGTTAAAATTAATACCTATACACAACACCGTTGATCGTTAAAATTAAAATACGTTAATATAAAAACAAGCTAAATTGTGACAAAACGTTAAAATTTTCAGCGTAATTAAATTCCATTCTACAGTAGTCCAAGAAACAAATGGCAGCAAGCGATCACATTGCATTATCGATCTCGGCCATACAATTCTACCTGCGGTTCACAATTACAAACTAGTCCCAAAATGAAAATTTTTTACCGGCGAACCGAACCTGAGGAATATAATTATGTTTGTTCCACTGCATTTATTTTCACATCATTATATTTTCGCACTCATCAGAGTTGCGAAATTAAGTTGCAGCAAAATTTTACTCTGTGTGCTACTCACGAAACTAAATACTAGCGAAATATAAGTGTCCTAGGGTACCTTAATTGGTCAGCTGCACTACACAAAACTGCGCAGCTTGTTTTATACATACTCAATGATTGGTTAAGATTGTAGTTGTTTTACAAGTAGTGGTCCAATATGCATGTAAAATATATTTTGCTAGTAGGAAGAGAACTGATGCTGAGAACTGAGACCACTTGAAATTTGATGTTTTCACTTAAACGACTCTGCTTAACAGTGTGGTGTTAACAGATTCTTACACCCGGACATGGCCCAACAATACCTCCAAGGAAGCATTTTATGGCTCAAACACAGTGGTAAACTTATTTAAGATAGAGTTTAAAGAAAGTATTAATTGTATTATTTCTTTATTTACATTTCTATTTTTTCTTTTTCAAATCTATTGTCGCTTTGTCAAACTGTGAGACTACACGAAGCGGCAAATAAACCCCATGACAAAAAAGGCGATGACAAAAATGAAGTCCCAAAGAAGCAGATTGGTTTAAAAAGTTGAAAGGAGAGAGCAAAATTCAGTCATGATCAATGGACGACAAGCAGAGATAGGAGTAAAGTGGTAAAGTCTACGGTTTGTCAGGGAGGTAAGTTGTTACGCACAATATGCATGTAGATGTGATTGATCACTTTTAGAAGGTTTGCCTAATAACTGTTTGTTTTTGGGGAGGCAAAATTTGTTATGGTGTTAGTCATTGTTCTAACAAAATTCTGGAAATTGCAGCATGTAACTAGCTCAAGAGAAATGTTGAGGTGACAGCTTGAGTCAGGGATGTATTCGAGAGAAAAGGCGATAGAGCTAGACATGACGAGATGGCATGGAGGTATGAGACGAATATAGCAATTCTGATAGCCAAAAATAATGCAACTGTCAGAGTTAGAAATTATCAAGGCATGTAGGGCAATGGAGGAGAAAAGACTTATGGAAGAAGCCTAAACCTTCTTCTGGTCAACGTTCTTCTGGTCAACCTTCTTCTGGTCAACTTTTTTCTGGTCAACCTTCTTCTGGTCAACCTTCTTCTGGTCAACCTTCTTCTGGTCAACCTTCTTCTGGTCAACCTTCTTCTGGTCAACCTTTTTCTGGTCAACATTTTTCTGGTCAACCTTTAGCTGGTACAAGTTTGTTTCAGCTTACAGCAACAGCAAGATTTGTGGCAACAAATTTTTGTGCCTATTCTACCAAATTTCTGTCACATCTTTATCTCCTAACAAAAACAAATGAGAAAGACAAAAGCCAGGGTCGAGGAGGCAGCATCGACTAGACTTTCTGGTTCCGAATTAGGCAACACTGGTGATATTGATGGCAATAGTAGTACCATAACAGTATTTCTGGTGGTAGTAGGAGGAAGAAGAATTCTTTGGTCACTGATTTGCAGTGCAGTTTTTACTTGAAAATAGTGAGAGATCCGACACCAGTAAATAATAAAAAATAAATAATAAGTAAACATATGGAAAAAAATCTAACAGTAATAAGGAGGAGACATGACCAGACAGGTAGTCTGGATGAGAAAGACAAATGAGAACCCGGGTCTTGGTAGCTTTTTGGGAGGTAACCATAAGGGGGCCGTGAAATATATATTATATGTACAATTTATTTATAATATACACATATATTATATAACAATAGACATGTCGGTGAATTTCGTTTGAACAAACCCTGGTTCTATTGGCTAATGCATAGTATTTAAAGCTCAAAACATGCAGAACTTTGTATTCTAATGCATTGCCACTATTGTGTAAATTCAAGTTTAATTGTAACATAAGTTTGTCGTGCACAATATGTAAACCATATCAGCAAATATTAAACATATACAAATTTTTAACTGAAAAATACAAAACTACAAAAAGCTGCCAGTTGATACTATCTTTCAAATCAGTAAAATAGTTTCAAAATGTTAAAATAATAAAACTTTAAGCGATGTAAAAGTATAAAATTTACAAAATGTGCAAACGAATAAAATGTTACAAGCTTCGAAAAAAAAATTACGATCTGCAATTTACTTACGCTTCATATATTTTAAACTGCATGATGGGATGAAATTGTCTTACTTTATCTCTTTGAATGCAGTGGTGAGGTCTTATGTGGGAAATGTTAAATATGGGCATTGCATTGCCTCCCTATTATTCAATTTGCTAGCTTTAAATCTTTGGGTAAACATGGCTAGCATTGATATAACTCTAGTGGTGGTAGAGTAGAAGGCTATCTATTGTGTAAGGGTAGCGCAGTAGCGATGTGTCAAATCTTTTTGGTGTGAGACAACCTATGACTAGAAAGTGTCTGGCTTCTTGGAGGTGAAATCATAGGTGCTCTCTTTTAAAATGCATGTTGTATTAGGGGCATATTAATTTTTTGGAATTTACAAGTTTTAGGAAATTTTATATACTTGAATTATAACCTCAATGAAGGTGTTAATTTATATCTATATTAATAAATTTCCTGTAGTTGTGTATGTCATAGCATTGCCACAGTTTTGACCAATTTTGTCCAAACTTCACATTTATATGCTCCAAGTCTTTTGCCAAGTCGGCAAAAATATTTGGTACCACAACTCTGTCTGGTTCCCGATAACCAGCCACTCAAACACCCATATGCGAGCTATCCGACTGATAATGAAAATTCTGATCATTGCCAGAATTACTTCTATATATATATATATATATATATATATATATATATATATATATATATATATATACCCATATTTCAGAGTTAGGAGTTGAATAAATATATACCAGTTAGGAGGTTTCGGAATATAAGGGATTAGGAGTTAACGCAAATATATATGGGTAAGCCTCCTATATGGTCTAATTTATCTACATTGTAGATATATATATATTTATTCACCTCCTAACTATTATATATTTTTATGGAAATTTTAGGAGAATATGGTATCATACAATATATATTCATCGCCTTATCATACTTTGTATATATGCATTCTAGAAAAACTGTCAAAACTTGGAGAATGTCTAGATGGTTGTTGTAAATTACATATCAATTTGAAGGTAAAATAATTCATACCTCAATGAGTAAGCAAAAATAATGATTACCAGTTAGCAGATTGCTACAACTTACACATAAATTAGAATGTTACCATTGTAACTTATGTAATAGTCACAATGGAAACATTACATAGCATGGCACAGCTTACCTACCCTTTAGTAAGATGCCGTAATCTATATCATTAAGGAATTTGCTATAACTTGTTTGTTTGAGAGGCTGCTCTGATTTACATATAATAAAATATGTTGCTATAACTTATAGATCACTTGAGAAAATGCTATAATTTGAATTTCACATAGTTGGTAGCAATTATCTATATATCAGTGAGAAGGCTGCTATAAGTTATATATTATTTAGGAGGCTGCTGCTATTTATAAATTGTTTTGGAGGTTGCTATAACTTACATATCATTGCAGAGGCTGCTATGAGTTACATATAGTTTAGGATGTTGCTATCACTTATAGATCACCTAAGACCTTGTTATAATTTGAATTTTCCATAGTTGATAGCTATTATTTATATATCAGTTAGGAGGCTGCTATCGATTAAATATTAATTAGGAGGCTGCTGATATTTATATATCATTTAGGAGGTTGCTATAACTTACATATCACTGCAGAGGCGGCTATGAGTTACATATAATTTAGGATGTTGCTATCACTTATAGATCACGTACGACCTTGCTATAATTTGAATTTTCCATAGTTGATAGCTATTATTTATATATCAGTTAGGAGGCTGCTATGGATTATATATTAATAAGGAGGCTGCTGATATTTATATATCATTTAGGAGGTTGCTATAACTTACATATCATTGCAGAGGCTGCTATGAGTTAGATATAATTTAGGATGATGCTGTCACTCATAGATCACCTAAGACCTTGCTATAATTTGAATTTTGCAAAGTTGATAGCTATTATTTATATATCATTTAGTAGGCTGCAATGAATTATATATTAAGTAGGAGGCTGCTGCTATCTATATATCATTTAGGAGGTTGCTATAACTTACATATCATTGCAGAGGTTGCTATGAGTTACATAGAATTTAGGATATTGCTATGACTTATAGATCACATTAGAGTTTACTATAATTTGAATTTCATATAGTTGGTAGCTACTATTTATATATCAGTTAGGAGGCTGCAATGAATTATATATTAATTAGGAGGCTGCTGCTATTTATATATCATTTAAGAGGTTTCTATAACTTACATATCATTGCAGAGGCTGCTATGGGTTACATATAATTTAGGATGTTGCTATCACTTAGAGATCACCTAAGACCTTGCTATGATTTGATTTTCCCATAGTTGATAGCTAGTATTTATATATCATTTAGTAGGCTGCAATGAATTATATATAAATTAGGAGGCTGCTGCTATTTTTACATCATTTAGGAGGTTGCTATAACTTACATATCATTGCAGAGGTTGCTATTAGTTACATAGAATTTAGGATGCTGCTATGACTTATAGATCACATAATAGTTTACTATAATTTGAATTTCATATAGTTGGTAGCTACTATTTATATATCAGTTAGGAGGCTGCAATGAATTATATATTAATTAGGAGGCTGCTGCTATTTATATATCATTTAAGAGGTTTCTATAACTTACATATCATTGCAGAGGCTGCTATGGGTTACATATAATTTAGGATGGTGCTATCACTTATAGATCACCTAAGACCTTGCTATAATTTGTATTTCCCATAGTTGATAGCTAGTATTTATATATCATTTAGTAGGCTGCAATGAATTATATATAAATTAGGAGGCTGCTGCTATTTTTACATCATTTAGGAGGTTGCTATAACTTACATATCATTGCAGAGGTTGCTATCAGTTACATAGAATTTAGGATGCTGCTATGACTTATAGATCACATTAGAGTTTACTATAATTTGAATTTCATATAGTTGGTAGCTACTATTTATATATCAGTTAGGAGGCTGCAATGAATTATATATTAATTAGGAGGCTGCTGCTATTTATATATCATTTAAGAGGTTTCTATAACTTACATATCATTGCAGAGGCTGCTATGGGTTACATATAATTTAGGATGGTGCTATCACTTATAGATCACCTAAGACCTTGCTATAATTTGTATTTCCCATAGTTGATAGCTAGTATTTATATATCATTTAGTAGGCTGCAATGAATTATATATAAATTAGGAGGCTGCTGCTATTTTTACATCATTTAGGAGGTTGCTATAACTTACATATCATTGCAGAGGCTGCTATGAGTTACATAGAATTTAGGATGCTGCTATGACTTATAGATAACGTAAGAGTTTACTGCAATTTGAATTTCATATAGTTGGTAGCTACTATTTATATATCAGTTAGGAGGCTGCAATGAATTATATATTAATTAGGAGGCTGCTGCTATTTATATATCATTTAAGAGGTTTCTATAACTTACATATCATTG
Source organism: Watersipora subatra (assembly GCF_963576615.1). Classification (NCBI taxonomy): domain Eukaryota; kingdom Metazoa; phylum Bryozoa; class Gymnolaemata; order Cheilostomatida; family Watersiporidae; genus Watersipora; species Watersipora subatra. The sequence goes on along the minus strand of NC_088714.1, from coordinate 48,735,444 downwards.
CTAACTTTCTGCTCACTAAAATAAACGAATAATGTAACTCAATATTTATAAATATGGTCTATGTTATAGTTTCTTATTCAGTCACATATCGCTGCTGCACTGCATACAAAAACTTAAAAAAATTAGTTGGTAACAATGCATGGACGCAACTCAGTTACCGTGATTGCTAAAATGAAACACACACATCTCTGCTTGCTGTGCATATTATCTACAGTAATAATATGAATTACTTGCACAACATACTTAGTTACTCAATCTAACATACAATAACAGCAATGTCTTTCTATTCATCTTAAGCCACTCTTAGAACGTTAAGTAAAAACATTTTCCCACTTGGGAATGGAGTGTCAGGTTGCAAAACCTGCGCAATACCACAGCACCATAAATTGGGTAGATTCCAAACAAGCCCATTGTGCCTATGTAGAACCCAGGGAAAAACTTAATGTCACATAGAGAGCCAATAAAAATACAATAACATTCTATCTTGAGGGCACTTTCGCTTTTCAAAACTTCTTTCTTACTGCAATTTATTGTTAGCAATGATCAGTCGGGCTGGACCCAGCACAGTACCAAATTTTTTCTAACTTTAGATCTCTTGACTTTGGGTGGTTTTATTGATCAATAGTAATACTGAGTGCTATTATTCACATTTTACCAGTAATAATAATGCCCTGAACTGTCAAGAAATTGATAGAACATTCTACTCAGACACATTCACTTAAATTTGGAAAATGACCCAAAAAGATATATTTCTCATTGTGTAGTGAATTTCTGATTGTTTTTAGTCAAGCACAGCGTTCTAAGTAATTTTTTGGGCTTGTCGGTTTGACAGTAAGTTGTCAGTAGACTGGCTGCTGCGGCATATTTTCTTATATTTGGTTTTTCTTTAAAAGAATTATTATAATTTATCTTAGAGCTTGTTGCTTGAATAATACATCATAGTGTACAGTGCAGTACAACAGATAATATCTATTGTCGGTATTGTATTATCTATCATAGTCATTGTTTTATGCACATTTTCTGTACATAAAATAATAGCTAAGACTGCTTGATACAAAATAACTATTCAAGTGCATTACTGCGGAGTTGGTCTCTTTTAGTCTTCAAAAAGAGCACATTTATTGACAAATACAACGCAATGATAATAAGAAGGTTCAACAACATAAAAAATTCAGCTGGCATTTTTTTTCGCAGCCTTCTTTAGCAAGTTGTTGGCTCGAGCCCGAATCACTATAACACTTCTGTTAGGCAGCGTTGAGTGTATAGCATCCAACACTGATCTTGTTGGCAGTTTGCCTGATTTTTCAGTCCAGTGCTTGTCAAATTCTGCTATTTCCTCTGCACTTTACCGTTTTCTGCTGACTGAAATAGTAAATAATGTGAATTATCATTTATAAAAATCTGATAAGCTATGGCTTTGATGAATCACATATCATTGCTCAGCTCCATTCAAAAGTTAAATAAGCTGGTTTATGTGCGTCAAGTCAAAACAGAATTGACGGTTTCTCAGATACAAGTGAACAATAAGGACATTAATGCTCGTTAGTGTCATTTCTCATTTAGTAATATAATACTTAACCAATGTATTGTTATTCAAAACACACATATACTGTAGAAGGTACTTTGATGACCACTTCTATATACTACTTTAGTAGCTAATTATGAAACTAAATGGTGTGCCACTTGTGTGCATTCGATAGAGCAGTTTGGATTTCTATTTGCTTCAAACTATTAGATAAATGATCAGGATTAACATTCATTGAGCAGTCTCAATGGCCAGTGTTCAGAACGATTGCTGCTAAGCTTAGTGTGACCTGACTGGGTAGCTATTTATTGAGTCATTAATTAGGCTAATACTTGACCTATGGGGTCAACCACTGTGGTTAAACACGCATTGTTCAGGTCTTCCTTGAAACCACTAATGCCTAGATTGCTCTAGATACCTAAATGCCTCTGACTAGGAGAGCTATGTTTTGTAACCTGACAGCAGCAGAACACAAAGACTAGTGTCAGCATTTATGTAGGCAACGAATTTGACTGAAATACTTGAAAAGTTAGACACCTTTATTTTTTCTACTGCATTTGAGCTACCGCAAAATAATCACGCTTGTTTCCCTAGTACATTGTGTTAGTTTAAAGCCACTTATCATAGCATCACCCACATTTAATCTGATGTCTGAAAATCACTCTTCGGTGTTGATAATCCATGTATGTCACTCTGCACTTATTTAAAATCAATGCATTTTTGATTAGATGCTACTACACAAAGAGAAATATACCCTTGGGTTCTTTTTTTAAATTCATGCATTAGTGATTTGCAAATATATGAAAGCAGAGCCTTATTTAAAACTAAAATCTTTTTGCGTCGATATTTGCAAAGTTATGCTTGCTATTTTAACCTTGACCCAAAACTTCAATATTATAACATTCTGAAATACAGCTAAATTGACATAAGGTAGAATCTTAATTTGAAGGCCATGTTCATTTGAGTGCTACTCTAGAAGTGTTGAAAACTAGAGTGTCACCCTTTAATTGACAACCACTTCCAGCTGACTGCGACTTCAACATTCTTTGATCTTTGGATCCGATTTTGGACAGGATGGATAGAAAAATGTTGACAAATTTTTACTAACAATGACTCAGTTACAACAATAGCAATTAATACTTTTGTCAATGCATATTGAAGCGAGTTTTCTAACTTCTAAGCTTTACAGTGTTTTCGTTAAAGCTTTGAAAGCAGCACCGTGGAAATAATTAATAACTCTATCAGGCTGATAATAATTTTATTGTTTAAGCGGCCTTGATAGTTCGGCATATATGAAAAAACGGTTTAGCAAATATGATGAAATCTGTACTACTATTTGAGGCTAAAATTTCTTGCACACGCTACAGCATTAGAATAAGCAGTTAACGATGGCATTTTGCAAGCTCAACGCCCAGTGTATATGTTAACACTGGATCACAGCTTAGTTTGTGTGTTATATAGTTTTTATGTGTTTTTTTCAAAAGAAGTAACGTTCACTTGAACGGTGGCGTTCTATCTTTAACCGTCATCTATTATAGTACAGGTCTAGTAGAAGGGCGTTTAAATGAATGGGGATTCAATTAGAGATTACATAATATTTTATTAACCCTTTCACCGCTGCATGCACATTTAGGCGAAATCAATGGACGACCGGCATATGTGCATGTTGCGAATTTCCTGGCAATTGCGTAGTAACTTAATTTTATTATTCGTTGACAACATAACTAACAGTCTTTAAGACTTTTTATGGTATTGACAGTGTTGTCCAAAAGTTTCCCTGTAAAATTACCCTAAACTCACGAAGCAATTTTAAATTTTTGTTTAGGACTTTTCAACATAAAAAGAAACATTTGTTCTTTCTAATTTTCGAAATATTTAGTGCTATTATAGCTTTCGCAAGTACATCCAGAATTGAAAACAGATAATTACTTATGTTGATAACATTATTGATGATTGTTGATGACTGACGGATTAAGATTTTAGTGATTACACATATAATTAAAGTAGCAGCTCCAATAGTGACTCCAATGGTGGTCAAAGTAATAGTTTCGTAGGAGTAAGGAACATGGTAGAGCATTGTTTTTCAAGATTCGAAGGGATCGTAGCTTCACATAGCATTAGCAATGCACGAAGTAGGAATGCATTAAGATTTTTGAATAGTACTATTTTTTAACGTGTTGGAAAAATAAAATCTATAACAAAAAGGTTTTAGATAGAGTTGAAGCTAATAAAGATTGAACATATATTATGAAGCACAATCGACAATTTTTGCCACTATAATTGGAAGGGTTAAAAAAAGCAGTGCCATGGCATTCAAACATAGATTTTATAGTAATATTATTTCTTATAAATATTTTGAAATAAAACTTTTATTAATGTGGCACGCTCTTGTGGAAATTAACCGTTAATCAGCAACATACCCCCTTCAAGAAAGCGTCCAGCTATGCTTCGTACCATTTTCCATCTGGTGGATATAGTGCTTGGATGCGGTGACCAGGTTTCTACCAAAATAAGCAAAACAATTTTAATAGCCCAAACAGATGTTATGCAGATTAAAAATTGATGCAAAAGATGCCTGATGTTTTTAGGTTTTTCAGCAAATCCGTGTCCCTACCTCCCATTACTAAAATTCTATGAAGCAGTAATATTTTATCTCTTGCGATATTCTTCTACAAAATTGAAACATAGATTTTAAAGCTTCAGCAATTTAAAGGATTTCATTTACTCCAGTCACTTACTTATGACTCAGCCTCTAGTTTAAATCCGTATCAAATTACGACTAAAATGCATCAACTTGTTAATTACAATGAAAATAATACATTATCATAACCTTATACTGCCCTAAGCAAGCAAAACGCCCTATCTGACAAGTTTTTCAAAATTCACTTTTTTGTGCTTATGTGTAATTTAGGTTGAGATCTAACATGTCTCAAAATTTCATATATCTGAGACCACCACAAATAGCACTTTTCACAATGTGCTAAATGCCCTATCCACATTTACCACACATAAAGTGGCAATCAAAGCTCTCTATCTGCAGATACAGCGTTTCGATTGGCCTGAACATACACAAAGTTGGACATTATGAGCAGCATTATGTAATCAAAGAGTATATAAACAAAGGGAAGCGAAACTCAAGCATATATATTTGGTTGTTTTAAGGCAGCTCATACAAGCTAGTGCACTTCTAAGTGCTCATCTTATTGCTATATTTTTTATCATAATATATTTATTATGACAGGACGATATCTAAGTGACAAAAGTCTCGATTTAAAGATCCGACTCCGAGATTTGATGAAAAATTTGTTTTAATTACATGTCCATTGGAAGGTTTTGCTTTTTTAAAATACTGACATTATTGCACTCAGTTGTTTGTTCTAAATTATTTTCAATAAAAGCTTTTGATCTTTTTTAAACTACTATTTTACTTACTCCTTTCATTTCATGACATCAGGTTTGAAGGATACCTAGATCTTTGATCATCTCTTAACTTTTGAGCTAAATATGGCTATTACAGGGCTTTAATCCATGTGTTGACTGGATGAGTAATAGGAATTGCAACATATATCATTTTGTTGACTAATTGCGGGTTAATATCAGAATTTAAACTTGTAATCCTTTGATAATCCAGTCATGGCAAATGGTCTTGTGGCAAACTAACAATGAGAAACCAGTCCAATTATGCAATCAAAAGGCCCTATCTGCAGTGATAGGGCGTTTTGATTGCCTAGTGCCAGCTTAGTAAATTGTCAATTTAAGCAAACAAAATGCCCTAAGTGAAATAACTCCTTTGATTTTAAAGTTTCACGAAAAAAAAATTCGGTAAAGATTGTTGGATATCTCACCATAATAAATAAAAAAAGAAACTAAAATACTGCTAATACTGATGCCAGGCTCGACCAAAACGCGTTTGTGCTTGTGCTGAACAATTTACAAATATCAAGATACAACGTTTTGCTTGCTCAGGGCAGTAAAGTATAGGCTACTAATAATTCTGCCTGTTTGGTGCTATCAATCAGCTAACACTACTAATCAGAATAAAAAGCATCCATAATTATTTTAATGCTTTTTAAAAAGTTACAAAAGTTAGGAGCATCGACAGAGTCACAGATATTCATCAATTGCTGGCTACTGTGCTATATGTTACCATAACTATTTTAATGTGTGTCGGTTAATCTCACAAAGCTACCCTCGTGTATAATTACAAAGTTATCATTTTATGAAAATTAGTAATAATTTCATTCTTTTAGCATTATAAAGTTAGGGTTTCTTGACCTTTTTAACTTGACAATATTACGATCTTGCAATTAAGGCAGTAAAATCCAAATCCAAATTAGCTGCGAAAACCTATGCATTGTTGTTTGCCGTCGCAATTTGATGACATGAGTAAGTTGCTTTGATATAGTATTTAAAGTGGCTCGCCCTACAGGTCAAAAATGGCCACTACCGGTCTAACCTTTTGCATTGGTATTGAGGCGAAGTAAAATACTTTTTCATGATGCCTTTTCACCATAATATGGTACAATTAATTCAATGACAAAATTGGCAAAAGTAATATAAAACAATTGTGACAAACAAATATACCAATTGTGACATGATTAGTCTGTTCTTCTGCTGCTGCAAAACCCTAAATGGCTAGACGCATGAAAAAAGCAAAATGTTTAGCGGCTACAATCTCGCTAGAAGGTTGAACTTATGTGATAAGTCTTTAGGTTGTGTAGGAGTGAGAGGTTGGCTTGTTTCTTACAATCTATTTAATCAATTGACTAGCATGCAAGAAGATAGCAAGCCATGCCACATTAGGAGAATGAGTCACTTTAAGCACAAACCACAATAGCATAAGTACATAGGTCATTTCTGCTAGTGAGAAGACCTTGGAGAATAAGACCACATTATGCAATTCTGTGAAGATTTTATTACTGCAGTTATACTTGTGCTGCAATACTTCTAATAGAGTGAAAAGCAAATGAGCTGCCCAACCACAACCTCCTTCATTATAAAGTTACAAAGAATAGGAATAACAACAATAGCTTTCATTCGGAGGCTGAGGCTATTGAGAAGTAGAAAGTGAATTAGCTAAGCAGGCAATAGTAGAACACACATAATAAGAGCATAGGCATCATGATTGACATGTATGCAGGCAATGAATTTATGTACAATTTCACTACCAAATTTTTTAGTAAAGCTAGACACCTTTGGCTAAAGAGTGCTAGCTATAGGTCAAAACAAGCCAGTGACAAATCTCATGTTATGCATCCTTGTTTGGACACTTTATTTCTAAAGTGTTTAATGCATTGGAAGTTTAACATAAAAGTGTGCCAAGAATGCACAAAGAACATTGACAGCAATAACTGCATAGTACTGACAGCAATAACTGAATAGAACATGATGTTTAATTAAAATGTAACATAAAAATAAACGTTTTATTTTGTTTTGGTAAGCTTGCAGCAAAAATGTTTGCTGTGCACATAAAATATTGTTTTGCTCCAAATACTTTACAAACAAGTAATAATAACTTTATTGATGCAAATTGTACTGAAATTATATTTGCTACGAGCACCAATGGAAGTCAAAATAAGTAATACAATTCTTACAGACCTTTTAAAAACAATGGCCTTTGCTGCTACAGAAAAGTGAGTAGACCCATAGGAAGAGAAGTATATGTTCTTATACTGCTAAAACTACCTTTGGTTCAGAAATCAGATTTGAAAAGAGCAATGAATTATTATAAGCATTGGCAAAATGTTTGGGATGGATAGGAAACAAAGCTGGGTATTTCACATGCTGGTAATTTAGCTAATGTAAATAGATTTCCTACACTACCTAATTGAAAGCATCAATGCAAAATCTAAATACATGTAAATACTTACTAGCCATAGTACAGAGTGACCGTTTAATGTTTGTCAACATAACATCCGTACCGCTTTGAGCATCTTGAAATTATATTAAAGTTGCTTTCATTATGAGCTCCCTTTGACATTTTAAAGTATTAAAATGGGCAAATACAAGTTGCATTTTCAGAGAACTTTTAAATTCAAGTCAGATGCCACAAAAAGTTCCTCTGAGTTGTTTGTAGTATATTCTAAAAGCGCTAACACTACATTTGTTTTCAATTTTAAAGTTGACACAAATAATTGAGCAAATTATGTAGCTTATTAGTAAAACTTTTGTTAACATCAGCAAACAAACTGCATACATGCTGCCCGATACCGAAGGCCAAAAATAATAATATATATTGCTATTTATATTTTAACCAATAGTTTTGCAGTTTTGTTATGGTATAGCAATTTGTATAAAACCTACTGTATTTCAGGTTTGAGTAACTATGAGTTTTAGTAGTGTTCTGGCCCTTCCTATCGCGTGTTTTCAACATTTTGAGGTAATAATTAAAAGCCATGAGTTGAATTGCGCAACTTCAGCAGCATCTTATACATATACAGTGGTGATACAAATTATGGAACCGCCTCTAATTTTCGTTACATAACAATGATTTCTGAGTTGTGTTTGTTTTTTTTACAATCAAAATTTTACATAACTATAAAAAATTATATATCATTTGAATCATCACAATGTTGGCTTTTTGATGAACTTAAATTAAAACCACATTGCATTTTCTATAACACTTTTATTAGAGGTTTACTGAAAGCTGTCAGAGAGTTACTGTACAGTTGTCATTTCTATTAAATAGTGTCTGACCAAAAGTCATAAAATAACATATTTATTTTCTTTGAAATGGCTTTTATTGTGAATTATCTTAAAGAAAAGGTATAGCAGCTTTGAAAAAAGCTGTTTTGGTCCTTAAGATGATCAATACTTGGTTGGCCAGCCTTTGTTGTCAATCACTGCTCGGCAGCGCCTGGGCATACTATCTGTCAATGTCTGAAGCTCTTCAGGTGTAACTATTCGATGCCAGGATTGCAAAATAAGCTCCATCAATCTTCTTTTATTCGTGGGTTTGTCTTTAGTTACGATATTGCCTACTCTGCTCCACAAATTTTCAATTGGGTTAAGGTCTGAGTGACTGCCGAGGCCAAGTCAGAGTGTTAATGTTATTGTCAGCAAACCACTTCTTTACTCTTCTGGTTGTGTGGCATGGAGCATTATCTTGCTGAAGCAGCCACTCTCTATCAAACAGACTTCTAGCAGATAGTATCATCACACTTTGTAGTACTCCACAATTTTTTTCTGCATTCATCATACCATCAACAAAATGTAATCTACCAGGACCAGCAGCCTAGAAACAACCCCACACCATTACTGAGGTGGGATGCTTTATCGTAGGTAAAATACATTCTGGTTTAAACTCTTCACCAGGTCTCCTTCTTACATAATTGTTGCCAGAGTGATTTTGAACAGTAAATGTGCTCTCATCGCTGAATAATACTGCTCTCCAGTCTTCTGGTGACCAATTCACATGATCTTTTGCCCATTGTAGACGAGCCTTTTTTTGCTGAGATGATGACAAAGGTTTTCTACGAGCTTTACAGCCTCGTAAGCCATTATCTCTCAATGATTTGCAAACAGTTGATGGTGCTAACTCTGTACCTATGGATTCTTTTAACTCACTGGCTAGCAGAGGACTGGTTGGATGTCTATCAACCAAGGAAATTCTTACTAGGCGTCTGGTTACTCGATCTGTTGCTAGCTTCTTTCTTCCCCTACCAGCCATTTCTTCAACTTGACCAGGTTCCTTCCATCTGCAGATTGTTGTAAATACACTTTTCTTAGAGCAATATTCCTCCTTTGCAATTTCCCTTTGCGAATTTCCTTGCTGATGACGGTGAATTATTGCAGCACGCTTTTCTTTCGTGAGATGTTGAGGCATGATGATGAAGTTATTAGAATGACATTTACTGAGAGCAGAAGGACTTTTCAATACTACTTGGGCTACATTGAGTAATGCACAACGTCTCACTCAATGCAATTGTTGTCTTAAATGATTGTTAAACTGAGCAGATCAAAGAATTTGGAAACTCTAGACATCATTCACCAGACTACTATTTTTGAAAAAAATTACTTGTTATGAGACACCCTGACTAGTTGCACTTTTAACAGCACTAGCGATGAAATTATGTTTGAATGCAGAAAAAAATTAAACAATGCGACAGCTGATAAAATTCCCTTTCTAATGATATATAACTTTTCATATCTGGACTGAATATAACTAATATGAGAGCCATTATAGCACATTGTTTACTAAAACTCGAAGGCGGTTCCATAATTTGTATCACCACTGTATATCATTCGCCAAACTCATTGTCTTGAATCATCAAAGTTCACTAAATCATTCAAAAGGAAATACATACACTTGTATCTCTAATTCTGTTATAGCTTTACCCTTTTACTGCCACCCATGTACAAACTAAGCTACCGGCCTACCGCCAGCCATTTCACCGAAAATTGCCAATTTAGCTTCATGATATGTACATGAAGCATGTATACAATTTTTTGGTTTCAACTTCAAAGTTTATCTAGAAACTTTTGTAATATATTTTATTTTGCTAAAATGTTAACATATAGTGCTATGCAAAAATCAATGTACCTTCACTTTGTGCATTGCTAAAGCTATGTGAAGCTACAATCGCTACGAAGCTAAAACGATGCTCTACAGTGTCCCTTACACTTAAAAAACTATTATTTTCACTATCATCAGAGTCACTGCTGCTACTTTAATTATCTGTGTAATCACAAAAATCTGAATTTGAATTGGCTATAGTGTCATCAACATACATGTAAGTAATTATATGTTTTCTGACTTGCGCGATACTTAACAAAACTTACACAAAAATGTTCATTTTTATTTTGGAAATTCTCAATAAAAAATTTGAAACTGCTTGGTTATCTTAGACTAATCTATTAGAGAAATATTCGAACCACACTGACAATACCATCAAAGTTTTAAAATCATCCGTTATGTTTTTAACGGATAATAAAATTAAGTGACCACGCAATTGTTGGAAAATTCGCAAAAATGTGCATACGGCAGTTGCTGATAGATTTAGCATAAATTCGCATACGGTAGGGTAAGAGTAAAAACCAACAAAATATTTGTCAATCTCCTGCATCTAAACATGATATCTCAAATCTGATAATTACTCTCAGTGTTGACTGAGTAACTAAAAGTGGTAATGAGTAACCATGGAAAACTATTCATTTTATATAATTATGCAAGTGCTCAGCAATTGCAACCATGACTCATAAAAACTAAGAAGAGCAATACTAAATCTCTTTGCTATGCTACATTCCTTTGATTGGTTTGCGCTATTTATATTATGTAATCTGCCAATAATAGATGAATAGAACACAAAAGTGGCATAATGGTTTATGTAAGCGTTTGAAATAATACAATGCCTGTAAAAATTGACAACTTTTCTTACTGAAGCTATGGCTATATCAAATTATCACACTAATTTTTGGCTCGCATGCATAATGTGCTAGTTGACAGCAACTTATTGCAATATCGCATACCTTTAATTTTATGTCTGCAAATCAGTCTTTGGTGTGGGCCATCAATGCTTCTCATTCAGCAGTTATCTATAACTAATTGATTAATTTGATTATGAAGCGTCATTGATTATTTGCAACTATACAAAGAAAAACTAATTTTGGGCATGCTGTTACATTCTTACGTCAGGTATACATTTGCTAGTTACAGTAAAACTTTGTACAGTATATTTTGTGTTGGTGAATTTAAAGTTTTGCTTATCATAGTAACTTTGCCAAAACGTCAAACATTACTACATTTCAAAATACAACCTTACTGATATAATGTTTTATAGTTTGTAATCTATACTTATGTACATGTTAAAAAATATTATAAAATTCGGTAGGTGAAACCTTGATTATTTTGACATATTTTTTATGCAAACCAACGTGTAATTAGCAACATACCTTTTCTAGAAAAGAACATCCAACTTTGTCTAATACTCTCTGCCATCTGATGAATATACTGGCATTAATGCTTACCAAGTTTCTAAAAAAATGAATAGATAATTCAAATAGCATAAACAGATATACAAACCAAAATGAATGCAAAATACACATTTTAGTTCACTGGTTAGGTTTTTTGGCAAACTTGAATGTCTGCCTCCTACTACTGAAGCTCTATAAAACAGCTAAGCTCTTAATTACTACACAATTACTACACAAGATTCAAACTAAATACTAAAAGTTTTAAAATTTAAAGGCCGCATATACACCACTTACTTGCTTATGCCTATGCATGTACTACTATTACTTACAAAATCATAACTGAAATACGTAAACTCTCACTATTCATGATAACAATAATACAATTACATAATGATCATGATATTCTAACAACAGTTTTGACTGTTGGTAGAACCACATTAATAACTTTACTTATCATTATAAAAAACATCAAAAATTATTACATTAATAACTGAAAATAGATTAATGTTAGAGAATTAACTGATTCACTAAAATAACTATTAATTGTCAGCTGGCGTGTCTGTGTTGATGTTACAAAACCGAACATTCGTGTAACAATAATAAAGTCCAAAATTAGGATTTTACAAAAAGTTTTGATATTCTCCTTTATGGTATTATAATGCTGAACTTTCTTGACTTTTCTATGCAGAACAATATCAGCAGTTGGATGACATAAACAGGTGTAAAAAAATATATATCAAACGTGTTCTATGCTACATTCCTTAAAAATTATAATAATTGAAACATACTTTTTTCACGCTAGTCCTATTTCTTTATTAAATAAAATTTATACTGCTTTTCTACAACTGTATGTTTCAAGTAAATAAACTGTAAATTGACTAAAACAACATGAACAACTTACCAAATGTGACGTGCTCCCTTACATGTAGTTATTCCGCTGCTACCAAGCTCTAGTAGACTACATGGGTGAAGAACTAATAGTCCTAACAGCCACAGCAACATTATAACAGCCACATCTCGCTAGCTGTTATATACTGTGGTTATACTTTTGCCACTTTATTTCAATAAATTTATAAAATCAATTCTTCGACTAAAAAACCATCTCTCAGGTATTGCATTCGGATGAAAAGTTTCAAAAAAAGATTTATTTTGTGGCTGGATGCAACGGCAGCAAAAATATGAATTGTACTGATTATATACTTATTTAAACTTTTACTACAGCCATGCTTAAACATCAGTGAAAACCATAATGTGCAATTATTGTGAATTTTTACAAAAAAGAGCAGATCAATGAGAAACCGTGCAAAAAAAGGGAGTGCTTAAATGGCAGTCTTGAAAACCATAAAGAGGGTCAGCAAATAAATTGTAATGTATTGTAGTTTGTTAATATACAACTTTATTTCCCAAATCTAATAAAGCTATCATGAATATTAGCAAAACTGACTGTATCCGACATAGCTGCTAATTCCTTGTATTGGCTGATGATTAGTCATAAGCTTATTGCAATATGTTTTTAAATAGATTGTGCTATTAACTGAAACGATACCAAAACACTTAAAAGTAAGAATATTTTAAAATTGATATATGCCTCCTAGTTCCATATATAAGAGCCTCCTAGAGTTTGTAATTTATTGATAGAAAATTACACATTTTTGTTGGAGTTGTCTCCTCTTTTCCATATATATGAATATAGATATATAAGGCAATTATGGGAATCATGTTTAAAATACTTCTATAGGGTTGTTAAGCACTATAAACACTGCTAGAATTAGGAGGCTCCCTGGACGCCTCCTAATTTTTCAGAGCCTCCTAACATGGATTATATATTGATAGAAGCCTCCTAGTTGGGAAATATAGTTCTATATATATATATATATATATATAGTTGATTGAGCTACTATGTAGATTCTTTGAAGTGAAAAATGAAAAGTTGTATGATGGCCATTGTTGGAACCCAGGCTAAATTGATAGCTAATGTAAAAGCAGGTGCTAGTTACAACAGGTGCAGGCGTGATGAACACTGGTCTCTTTATTTTCTTCATATAAATGACAATGCGTAATAATGCAACGGTATGCAAAATTATCAATTTAAACAAGAAAACCAGCTCCAATAAGAAAACCACAAATTGTGTAACTTAAAACTTTTGTTGCAGGTTGCTAAATTTTTTATTGTCAGAAGAATCACAAATCAAGTTCATTCTAATCTCAATAAATCTCATGAAAATTTACTAATATAATTTTATTACCATTATTGTTTCGTTTGCATATTTTCTTTTGACTGAAGATTAAGATGAGTACAAAAGTTAGCCCTTATACTAACAAAACAAAATATTAGTCCGCTTTCAATATTTTCTTATTAAGAAACAGCTATGTGTATGGCTGGGTAATGTGACACACTAGATACTGACCATGTGTAGTTTGGCTCATGCCCCCCGATGATTTTTATCAGAAGGAAGCAAAGCATAGTCATACCAGTTTTTTGAACGAATTGTTCTAATTTGCTTGATACATCACCAAACAACAGCAGCAGCAAACAACAATCTATACATATATTTTTCAAAGTTGGTTGCGTGTATGTCGTTCCAGCGTTAGCTATTAAAATCTTGGAATAAAGAATTCATTAAGCAGAAGATTTGATCTCAGTACCTCCCTTTCGGCAGTAGGACACCTTACTAACTAAACCACGTGAGCTTGATAGACTCACTCGGCAATATGTGTCGGTATATTGGCGCAAATAGGTTACAGCTTTCGATTACGGCGCAAAGCGATGGCGTAATGTCATATGGGTAGCTCTTATTAGTAGTAAGCTTACTCAAATTATCCATTGGCAGTGTGCCAGGCTAATAGCAAGTGACAAGCAACTTTCATGACCTTTCATTGTTTATAAGCTGATTTTTAATACCTGGGTAACGCCGGGTAGCACAGCTAGTTCTCTTATAAAAGCCTTCACTTCCAAAGGCAATGCATCACGTTTAACACACTGTCATGCCATTACGTTGAACATAATGTCATGCTACTTGCATAATTTTCAAACTTATTCAGCTCAGAGATATTAGATACATCATTTTACAGTCTCATCAACCATTCAGTTATAGCTCCTCTGTATAGATAACAACAGAGGGATGTTTACACAAAGGCTTTTATGTTAAAGGTTAATCTGCAAAGTTCCTGTATGGTATTCACTGTTATTATCACTTTATATGATACTGTTATTATCTTAATGAGTTCTTATGCAGTCTTTCTCACTCATAATGTTCACCAACATTATATTAGACAATAAAGGAACCTGAACTCCCTATTAAATGTCGAATCCTTGCTGCGGTTCAAATCTCTAAACAAACGGTGGCAGCTACAATAAAGATGGTTCACTGTGTCCATATAGTGTAAACATGTTGCCCTTCATCATATAGAGTCATTGGTACATTTATTATACATGTATGGTCAGTATGCACATGCGGAGTAAATTATTTGTCCTTTATTTAACAGAATACTTCTTGTACGTGTCCGCTGAAAGTTGTTTTGTCGTGAAAATGTATTCTCAGAAGATAAATATTACCTTCCCTGCTATTCTGATCATTATACACTACTTCACAAAGGTCAAGGCCTTTTTAAGCTGGGAACTTCGATATGTCGCAATCTAGCTGCAGCAGCAGCGGGTGCTAACCAATTGAGCTCTAATCAAATAATTTCTAGATGGCTTTTCATCAGCTACAACATCTTCAACAATTACAACCAAATTTCGAGCAATTACATATTTCCGTCAAATATGTACATGTACTTTAGAAATAACATAGATTCTACTGGTGTACACTTTATGGTTTTTAAAAATAAAATGACATAAAATTTGAGCTACAATTTTGAATTGACAAACTGCAAATTGAAACCAAACTGGAAAGCGAACACACTAAATAAACGCTTGTACAAAACTACATGCATTAAATTGAATCGCTGACAGTCATTTAAAACTATTAAGATTCTGAAAGAGAAATGACCTTATATGGTCAACAATAAAATGGACAGTGTTGAAGTGTTATGGCTCTGCACCACATTAGATGGCGTGTACTAAAAGTGGTTGAAAATACCATCTCTCGTCTGACTACTCTATTGATGAATCGGAGAAGCATATTCATGATGATCACCAATAAACAACTGACGCTAACGATAAATCAATAAATAACAATAAATCGCTAACAAATGCTGTCTTAAATAAATAAACTTGGCTCACCAAGTTAAAAATTTCGCGAGGAACAATTAAGTGTACAGTCATACCTTGACATACGAGCTTAATTGGTTCTGAGAAAGAGCTTGTATGTCAATTTTCTCACATTTCAAAGCAATATTTCCTATATAAAATAACCAAATCCATATTAATCCGTTCCTATTTTCTGAAAAAAAAAACACTGAAAACATAATATTATAGTAGAAAAATATGCTTTAATTGTTCCAATTCATTACTTAAACTCACAAAGTATTAAATATTTATTTAAAGGTTATGAGCTGCTGTAAAATGTAACATTTTTATATACAGTTCTGCATAGAATTCTTACCTTTAAAAGAGACTAAAGGGGGTGTGAGAGAGACTTCACAGTAATACGTTCAGTACACTACACTTTTATGACGCTAGGCAACAACCTTAAAATTTAACTTAAATAAATTTAATGAGCCAAACACAGACTTGAAAGTAAGTTTTACCCTTACACTAATCTTAATTCTAATTTGGTTTTCGTTCTAATTTTTTCATTTTCTACTTCTGGATTGGCACCTTTTGTCTCGCCTTCACTGTAACTTCCAGCAAGCTTTTTTAAAACTTCTTCAAACTGATCTGATGGGAAAGACGAAATGATGCTGCTCTCGAAAGTGGCCTCTCACATACTTGTTCACCTAACTGCCACATCGAGAGCTGGCTCGTCTGCTCGTATCTCAAGGTATAATAAAGTCCAAATTATGCATCTCACGTTTCTCATACATTGGGGTACTCGCATTTCGTGGTAGAACTGTGCATAGCTCTAGACACCAAACACCAAAACCGTTAATAAGTGACTCCCACTGAATGGCTCACAAATGATGTACATCACAATGGAATGTTAAACATAGTTTGTAGATCAATATAATCTTTACTATAATAAGGGCCGTGTTTGCCTGAAAACTACATTGTGTTTTGTGGGATTCGAACTCACAACTCTCACCATAATAGACTGACATTGTAACAACCGAGCTACTCAACTGCTCACTGGTATTTCCAAATGAATTTACACATAGCTATTACATAAAGTTAGTTTGCGCATTACAGACGACCTTAGACAAAACTTTAGTGAATTTTATCAGAAAGTATTGGTATTTTTCTGTTGTTTGAGATTGTTTATGATGTTTGTGGTGATCTGACTGCCAGGACGTTTCAAGATTAAAATAGACAACGCTTCCCCGCGATGAAAATGCTCAGAAAAAAAATTGCACACCAAAATGACATCACTAGTTGCGCAGTTGCCTGTCTCTAACAGTATTGATATCGGCTATTGTGATTACGTTGCAGCATTACGCGTCTCTATTCTGTCGCTTTTCGTCGAAGTGCAACTCTCAATGTCATAATCACACTTTTGCTTGAATCAGAGCACTTTAAGAAAAGATTTCATTTAAACTATTGTATTTCTAGACTGGATAAGCCTACAAAGACAAAAATTACATCAAATTACAGCTTGATTTCGTATCTTTGTATTGATATAATTTTATTTGCATAACTTCAAAGGTATAAATTCACCTTTAATATAATATGGATGCAAGTTTAACAGCTAATTTGTTGACAGTCACCTGAAGCATCTTTCGCAGTGGCGATTATCTCTTGTTACTTTTTATCATGGATTGCATAGGTTGACATGATTGGTCTGCATGTAGTAGCCCCTAATGTTTGGTGGGGGGTCCTCCATGTTTCGTGACGTTTCTGACGATCCGACGACAGGAATATTTAAAAAGTGACAGATGAGACGACCATTTATCAATGTAGGTGACGAGGTGACGATGAATGTGTAAGTAGGATTACTAAAGGTACGGCTACACGTAGCGAATTCTTCGTTGGTTCTGAGTTCTGACCAAAATCATGAAAAACACAGAATTATTCGGTCGAAATTCACAGAACTATTTGAGCTGTGGATGCCTACCGAATTCGTCGACGAAACGCTTTTAACAGACTAAACAAATTATTAGCGAGCACGATTCTAGCAGCTTTAGCAATTAGTATAGTCCAAGACACTATTGCGACACACAATAAAAGTACGGAGGCAATTCAAGATAGTACAAATGATGTAACTGTTTAAGTTGCGCTATTGCTGGTTAGCGAGCACGATTCTAGCAAATTCTAAAATATATGTAGTCCGAGAACATAATGCGACACGCAAGAAAAATATCACGGCAATTCACCATAGTAAATACGATGCAACCGACTTGATTGTGCTAAAGATAGCAACATTTTCTACCACAAAACTTTTGCTGCTAAAAAGGAAATTTTTATTATTAAAAAATAAACAATTTGTAGCCATAGTGTACAAACGATAAATACATACAATAGAGCAATCTAAGCAGTTGCATCATGTGTACTATGTTGAACTGCACTTATACTTTTATTGTGTGTCATTATACTTGTCTTGGACTATACCAATTGCAAAAGCTGCTAGCATCGTGCTCGCTAGCGCGATTCTAGCAAAACAGAATAATTCTGTGTTTCGTTCATTTTGTGATTTCGGTCAGAACCAACGAAAAAATCACTATGTGTGGCCGTACCTTTACTAACTTATTATTTGTCCGTAAATCAACACGATCAAACAAAACTTTATTAGTTTTGGTATGAAGCATCTGGTCCAGCATTCATAGACTGCCAGGTAATTAAAGTAAACACCAACGAAATGCCACGACAATGACAGCAAATCCGTTTTCAAGTCTGTGACTGACAGTGATTAGACAATCTCGGTCTATTTTCAATACAATAAATGTAGCCCTAAAAACCTAAGACGGCTGTCCCTTTTCGCGGAGTAATCAGCAACGCTCCCAAACATCACAAATAAGTTTGTGAAGGTCGCTGGTTGAGCCGTGCTTTTGATTAGCAGAAGTTCAAGCTGGGATTCGTTAAGAGCAGCACTCCGAGGCAGTTCAATTAGAAGTTTAACGAGGCTTTACGGTACATTGTATATCACTGAACACGGAATCAACGTCGAAATGTTGAATGTTTAAAACGTCTTAAAAATTGTTGTAATTAAACGTATACATTGTCTTAGCTGAAGAAACTATTAATCGTTTGATTTAAACACAGAATACGTACAGACGGTCCCAACCTATGAATGAGTTACGTTCCGAATGATTGTTCGTAAGGTGAATTTGTTCGCAAGTTGCTTCAGCGCTATATTTTGTATTATAATTTATGTTTAAACCGGTTTTTATAATTTTACCAAGGTTTTTGCAATTTTAAGTCTAATTAACATCACTTACTATAGCTGCATGATTGAGTATTGAACATACATATGTGGAATCATCTGTTAACGATGGTACTGTGGGAGTTGTTATGGGAAAAAAGAGAGAAAACATGGAAATTTCAGAATGAGTCTTAAATCAAACATGATTGATGAAATACAGAGCAGAAATCTTATCACATAAAGTGAATATTTTACATACAGCTCTATGTATAAGTAGGAATTTTAATCCCAGTGATTAGTCGTGTGGTAGTGTAGAGCAGAGCATAATGCAGATGCATTGCTAGTGTTTGCAGCAGTGGCAGATGACTCAACTTCTATCACCTGAATATTAGCATCACTGCCTAAATTGGTGTTTTCAGCTTGACATTTTGCTACGTGAACTTTAAGCCTATCTGCGTGACCTCGCATTACGACAGCGCACCTATTACTTTTTGCCTTAAAACCTTTCCTTTTCAAAACTTTTCAAAACACAATAAACTTGATAAACTGAATTCTAACAATCCAACGACTTTGGCTTGTGCTCAATAAATGAAATATTAGTTTGCAAACTTAAAGCTTTTGTCCAAAAGGATCTTATTGTTTTAATTTCTAATTATAAGTAATCCTTTCTCACTGGCCAGACTTGAGAAAGTATTCATTCATTATTAGAGACGATGATTGGATTAGTATATTTCATATGGTTTTTATATTTCATCAGTAAAGAGATCATCATATCACTTAATCAAACCAATTGAAAATGAAATTCACTAATTCATTGTGCTAGGATTTCATGTAGTTTCAACTTGAGCTCTGTCGTCAATTTACTACTGTGTCCTAAATAAACTTCCACAGCTGATAATTACATATAATTGCATTTCTACCGCACATAAACCACTAGGAGCTTAAAATATTGTTTTTCACAAAAATAATGAAAAAACCGAAAAAAACCATAAAAACTGTTTTTTCGGGCTGGTTTAAACCACTCGGTTTAAACCATTAGTTTAAACCAAGCCAAACCTGGTCATAACACTATCACTTATCGTCACTTATATTGTTGTCATAACAACCCGCTAGCGGTCCTATTTATTCACCTTGTTAGCTGGTGTTCTTACCGTTTGTCAGAACGGTTGATATTATTGTATATAAAGGAGGGCGCTAATTTAGTTGAGCAGAGCAGATGGCCGTACGCTCCTCAGCTAGTGAAATTTCCTTTGCTATTTAAAAGCTGAATGAAACTACACGCACTCTCTTCTCTTTATTTATTAGTCTAGATCGTGCCAAGTAAAGGCCGGCAAATTCCTTTACAATATGTACAGTAAAAATTAAAAAGTTCTCTGCGTACTGGAGATAATAAATAAAGGTTTTTCCACAATAAAAACGCTCAGAAAAAAATTACACACCAAAATGACGTGTCACTGGTTGCGCGGCTGCCTGTCTCTAACATTATTGATATCGGCTACTGCATTCAAGTTGCAGCATTACACATCTTTATTCTGTTGGTCTCTTTGTCGAAGTGCAGCTATAAACGTCATTATCACACTTTTGCTTGAACCAGAGCACTCCAAGAAAAGATTTCAATAAACTATTATATCTCTAAACTGAGTAGGTCTACAAAGTCAAACATTACATCAAATTGAAGCTTGATGTCTTAACTTTATATTGATATAATTTTATTTACATAACTTCAAAGGTGTAAATTCACCTTTAATATAATATAGATACAAGTTTGACAGCTAATTTGGTGACAGTCACCTGAAGCATATTTCGCAGTGGCGATTATCTTTTTTATTTTTAATCTTGGATTGCATAGAATGCCATAATTGGTCTGCGTGTAGTGACTCCTGTTTGGTACTTTTCTAAAATGCTGGTCAATGTATCTTCTTTGGGTGGTTCTTATGTGACCTCTTTTGATGTGCCAGATGTTCTGTCAATTAAACACTCAATACACTTGTTTAATCCAAACTTTCCTTCTATTGGTATGCATTGTTGCTGATATTCGCATGAAACCGAGATGCTAAAAAATGGAAGAGAAAAAAACTGTATTGACAAAACTATTACATGTAATTAGTCAATTGATGAACTAACAAGAACTAACAATAAAAATTGAGGAATCTTTACCGGCTATTTGCCATTTATAAAACTTAAGTTTTGTTTTCTGCAAATACACTATTTTGTTACATGAAGTAAATGCCAAAATCAGATAGACAGGCTCATCTTAAGCGCTACCAAAGGCAGTGAGTGATTCCCTATTTTTATACCGCTGTAGCACTTTTAATACTACATGCTGAACGAACCATAAAATTATTTTTCTTCATAAGCCTACGCATTTGTATTTTGGGTGTTGCTATAAAGCATGAATTGTAATCATATTTTAATTATTTGATAAATCGGGTGTATTTTCATTGTTAGATATTGGTTGTAGGCAAAGCTTTATATTTAATTATGAAACACTCTATAATTACATGTATATATTGTGCAAAATATATTGCTGCTTCTAATTAAATTACAAATATTGTCTGCAAAACCTTGTGCATAAACTGCCACTATGTATAGGCCACACCCTAAACTTTGAAGGTTGTTTTTGAGTTATAGGTATACCACCTGCTGCCGTTCATTCATTCAACACATTTAATTTAACCTAGCCACACGAGTCGTTCGCCAAGGCTACTATCTCTCTGTCATCACACGCATTATTGTCATTGGCTGACGAGATGGCAATCGACCAATGAGTGTTCTGTTCTCACTTTTGTGGAAAAAGTTTTATGCTTTCAGCAAACCTCAGAAAACACGTACTAAATCAGCCAGCAGATTTTGTAACCTATGTCATCAACAAGGGCAAAATTGGCGTCGCGTTTAAATTGAGCGTTAGGAATGTAGCTTTGGTAGCTACCAACAACAAAGCTGCTGAAATTTTTGGCATTGACGAAAAACAACCAGACGAATAGGCCCACAAGCAAGTGTTGGAGATATTGCATGATAGCAATCACGACTAATGATCTCATTACTGTTGCGTAGTGATACTATTGCATTTTATACTGCGCATCAACACGTTATGTAACCAGGTTGCCGACCTGGATGAATACTTCTTTCTCTTACCTCGTGGACATTGCAGAGTACACACCTGTATTTCATAAGAGATAATAAACCAAACAAACAGCAATCTAATCTATGTCTGATCCTGTTAGTAAATGATAATTACTAACTACTAACTGACGGACACAACAATTACGTCAATACAAGCATTGAATATTTCCCAGCGACTCAATGTTGACCAAATTATTTTTAGAGTTTGTGCATTCTAGCCTTTTACTTTTCACCTTTGCACATTTAATACCTTAACCTTGAACGTAGTGAGAAATTTAAAGATATAACTTTTAGACTGCGTGAGTAAGTCACACCACAAACATTTAAATATTTTGAAATGAAGTGTTGCTGAAAATAGGTCTCAGACAGAAGAGGATACGAATGTAAACACTTGACTCGGATTTATGTAACTGACATTGAAGAAAAATCATTTTCCACTGAATCGTGATCAATGAGTTCAATATACTCTTCCCGTTAAAGCTCAAAAATATCTTTAACGATAAATAGATTTCTGTGTAAATGAGATATTAGGCAGATTTGAAAGGTATAAAATTGCATCCACAAAAAAATATTTTTTCACACAAACTATCGTTGTATTCCATTTGTCAAGTTCAATGTCATTTTTTCTCATAGAAATCAGATAAGGTGTGCAACATGTAACTCAGTTTTGGTCTACTCTTGTTTGCAAAAGCTGAAGTTTTGTTTGAAAGGACAGGATCTTTTCAGATAAATCGAGGCACTTGGACCTTTCTGGAGTAAACTAACTCATTCAAGATGGCAAAGATGTAAACCGTTTTTGTTGTTGTTAGCTTTTGTCTTTAAACTGTCATTCTGCTTTTTGATGAGAAGCTGTTTTAGTTTAACATGAAGATTAAAAGTACATTTTAGAACGTTTCCTCAGTGTAAAATAGCAGAGCATTGTTAAACATACCCAAATTATTACTGATAGTGTCAGGTTTTTATGTGCACCAAAAAAAAAACAATCACTTGCGGTGCTCAAACCATGTCTACTTCAGTATTTCAAATATTAGACCATTATTTCATGCTTTAGTCGAGCTCCAAACATAGGTGTCACAATAGAAAGCCTAATGCTCTTTTACAAGACTTGTGTACTGTCTATTTTGCCATATGCTGCTCCAAACTAATATTCCTTTGTATCAAAGGCTGACAAAGAGAAATCGAAACACTTTCGAAAATTAGGTTTTTGAATTATGCTACCTGATATGGACAGTTACAATCAGCGTTTGAATGCACCTAATGCTGATGAGCTAACTGTGTTATTAGAATTTTTTTCGAGAATAATAAGGTCGCATATCCAATCGGCCTAATTATCCATTACACTCCTACTTCTCGAGGAAATCCGTTACACGCATGGTTTTACTTACCTACTATTTATTTCTGTCTCGTCTAATTTGCTTTGAATGGCACTGACCAGTGTGAATAAAGTTAATATCTATCTGTCATTACACAGTTTAGAAAATAGTAGACTATTTAAAGTTTTCGCTTTCACAAGATTGTCAGAATTAACGGTTTTTTAATACTTCTTGTAATTCTTATGGCAGTGTCTTTGCCGCTAATACTTGTCAAATCATACAGTGAGTTTCTATCACTTCTGCTGACTCATTCTCAAATCCAGACCAACATCCTTGCATACTTGAAGCACTATCCGTGCAGACATCACAGTTATTTTTGCCTGAGTATTTTACACTTTTCTAGAAGAAAATCAATTTTGTCAAATACATCCCACATTGTACTAGTTTTCTTGTAGATGTTTACAAAAGAGAAACTTGTTTTTTAAATCTGTCATCATTTATATATTTTGGAGATAATAATTGTGAAATATTTGCCACACTTGTGGATTCATCAAGATAGATGCTAAATATAGGAAGGGGATCAGATAGCATTGCCTGATTTTTATATCAGCTCAGTATGATTGATTAAGTCAGCTATGGTCTAGTGCAGGGAAGGCCAAATGATTTTGGTCATGATCCGCTATGGCCGAATCTGACGAACTAAAGATCCACAACGAGCTGAAAATGTGCATTTTTCTCTTTTGCCATATATAAACACGCAATTATTTGTGTACATCTCACAACAAAGTGACAAATACGATTTTAAAAAACATTGTTCATATACATAATTTAACTAAAAATCACTGAATGAATGTGTTGTAATAAATATGTCTGATGTCAGTGAGAAAAATTATGAGTGAGCTTTTACTTCACAATACTATCAAAACGCAGTTTCCTGCCACTTACAGCGACTCTTAAAATTCATGAAGATGAGTATTTGTGAGCCGTGTTCTTTGATTGTTTTTTACAAAATTCATTGCTGAAAACAATAAATTTACAAAAATTCCAAAAAAGTATACAAAAGCATTTTTTAAACCAAATTTTTGAAAAAGTATTTCAAAAATATTTTGTGACAGCCAACTTGAAAGATCCACAAAAATATTACAGAGATCCGCATTCGGATCTAGATCCGCCATTTGGCCATAGCTGGTCTAGTGGTATGAACCGCTTGACCGGCAAACAACAGGTTGGGATTTAATTCCCGAAATAAGCCACTAGTGGTGACAGGAATGACATCCAACCATAAATTGCTCTTTCCAACTGGACATGTGTTCAGTTGTCGCATTTCCTTCCTCACTAGATTCAGACATGTCCAGCGAAGATCACAGAGCCGTGGTTTGTGCAGCAATGTTCTTAAAACCACGAACACAGCTTTGCTTGCAGTAAGCTAAGAAGGTATTATACAAGATCTTTGAGAAACATTGTCAACTATTCTCCTCTGTACAACGTCATTAAGTGGAAAAATTGCACTGGATTTATTATGAAATTTGGCTCCAATCATCTTAATAATGTCTTTGACCGCTGGCAACAGTAACTCCTCAGCTATGGTGAGGTTTCACAGGCAGGTATTTCTGAGAGCCACCAAATAAGATTGACCATGGCTGCTGCTTTGCTTATAGTAATTTCCCCCGATGCCAAGTCTAACTTTTCAGACTCCATCATTGAAAATACTGAATGTTCATGTTGACAAAGCTTGGATGCTTGCTACCAAAACGATGTTTCAGCTTGTTTGCCCTCCATAAATTCAGCTGATAGAACTTCATCACAAAGAACTCATTTGTTTTTAGTTCCTGTTGTAACTATTGAAGTAAAACTGCCACAAAAACTATTCCCACTTTTATTCTTTCGCTCTTTTGTTTGAAAATAATTTTGTGGGTTGTTTCGTATTAAAAAATTAATTTCCGTGTTTGGTTAATATTGAGAATATTTCATTGAATAAAATAATATTATTTTATTGGAATAAAGAATCAAATAACTAAATGAAAATCAATACATCAACAACAAAATACATGTACATGTATATGTTCCCACTTTGTAATACTCATGTAGCACTACAAACATTTATCAATTTGTGAGAGTCCATTAATACTCACTTATAACAAACTATAATAAATAGCCATTATTAATCACTTGCAAGAAACTGTGAGAAAGCAGCACTACCTAAGATTTTGTTATCATATAAAAGTTTGTCCAAAATTTACTGAACCACATTCTGCAGCAGTTTCAGAACTACTGATTGTATAAACTCCTATTATTCAATTGAATTGCTCAATGTAAGATTTTACTAATTTTGCGGCTTGTGTGAAAGCTGATGTTCCAAGCATCCCATGAAACAATGGTAAGTAAACCGGGTAATGATATTAATAGCCTGGAGTAATTTGACTTGTAATAAACAGTACTACAGCAGCTGTAAAATCCAAAGATTTTTATAACTTTCATAACCTAAGATTATAAAATTCAACTCAACACTAGTAATAATTCTATTACTAAAGATGAATTCTTTACTAACACCCTTCTACAGCGCTGATCATAATCATGGGATTAAAATGGCTACTCCATTCGTTATCAATTCACAGTTTGTTAAGGCAATATGACAATATGCATATCAATGAAAAGCTAGTGCTGAATATTCTACACATGAATATTATGAAATATCAACTGATATTTGTCTTTTTAGCTCGTTTTCGGTGTAACATGTCGGTATCTTCACATTATGACAAAAGTCCAATAAAAACTAAATATTTATTCATTGCTAAAATTGGGAAACCATGGTTTTGAACATAAGTGTATACGTGTAACTATACGAAAGTCAATTGACAGCCTTAATATTTAGACAGTCCTTATTGTGAATCACAGAATAGGATAAAGTGGGCGCCCTACAGATTGTATTTTTTGCAAAAACTTAGTGGCAATCAGAGTGTTTACAAGACTTGCTTGTCAAATATGCAGAGTATGTATGGTTTGAAATAATGATAAGTGAGTTTACGCCGCAAGTGAAGAGGAACATGAAAAAAATTATTAGACGGCACCATAAGTATAATTACCACTGTATACACGATTGATCAGCATTTTTTGACAGACCAATACCATTAGTGATAAAATCTAGATATACAGATGGAGACAATATGTATGGCCATTCTGCCACTGGTTAGTAGTGGCCAGGGCCGTATCCTCCAATACTGCAGCTGCTGCCATGGCAGTATCATTTTTTGAGGCTCAAAATCCTGGAATTCATATCATTTTGCTTGATTTTAATCCTTTGGCTGCGGAAACGACCAAAATGTCGTTTATCGGTTGCGTGGGAGATGACATTTATGTCGTTTTCAGTAGACCTTTGCAAAGCTGTCATCTAGTAACGTAAACAAAGGATATGAATACTAGTAAGTTTTAAATATCATCAACAAGATATTAGTCGATGTCAATATAATCTGCATCAGACTGCTGACTTTGTACTTGCATGTTGCGCAATCACTGAATAGCTGATGTTGCATTGCGCAAAAGTTAAATGGCTGATGTAGTATTGCGCAATCCATGGTTGAGTCATGCTATTTCTTTATTAACACAGTTCACTTACTGAGTTATTACGCAATATTCTATTTTAGCAACTGACTAATAATGCTGTTTTTCTGGAAATTACTGGAATAATGTTTTTAGTAGAGCTGCTCAATGATCGCGTTAATTAAACGATTAACGTGACCAATACAAATAAACGATTAACTGAGTTGGGTCAATTAATATTTAATTAAAATGCAACCGAGGTGATGATCTTGATGTGATTTCTTTCCTTTGTACTGTTTAGTACCATATGTTAGTATTACTAACGTAACGGGTTACTACCATTTAATTTACTAACAGATAAATATTATGACAAGCAACACTTTCTTACCAATAAATTAAACCACAATTATTTCGCACTCAATTATGAAAACACAGTGAGTCGCTAACATTAAACTTGTTTATACAATACAATGCACAAGCGCAGTGCCGATCTAGCTGTAAGCGGCCATGTTGTTAGTTGTTTGAACATGTTTCTAGGTAATAGCAACAAAAGCGATTTTAGTATTATTTAACACGTATCTTACAGATTATTTTTGTTTATTTTTAAAAACTTTGTCAAGTATATTATACACGTATTTTCATTTTTCAAAAAAATCACAATCCTATTTCAGCTTCAGAGTATTAGTGATATAAGATTGACACTTTATTGGAACATGAAAGCAGAAAAATGTCTTCCACCCTAGGTAGTGCATTTCTGTAAGATGTTGGAAGCGTAAACAAGAAAGCGAAGTGCAGTGTATGCCAGAAAGAATTTGCTTACCACCACAGCACATCATCATTAAGATATATTTTAACTAATTCTCATCCTACCGCGCAGAAATCATCCACAAGCTGTCGCAGACAATAACTAACACTACTGACTACCGGCACTACTGTCCCCTGTGAGCGGCTATTCTCTAAAGCTGGCAATATTGCATGCAGGAAGAGGGCATCTCTTTATTTAGATAATGTGAATAAACTGCCTCAACTCTTGGCTGACTTAATTATATACTTTCATAGACAGTTTTCATACTCATAATAATTATTACATTGTAACTTATGTACATTGTACATAACATGTACTACTGCTAACAATTGTCTAAAATATAATTAATTTATATGTAGCTGTATTATTTGTTTTTAAATATGCAGGCTTTTGCTAGATTAATTCTAAGATTAATCGAAGATTAACTGGCTTCAAACCAGTTATTAATCGCGATCAATTTTTATAATCGTTGTGCAGCTCTAGTTTTTAGTATATAAGGGCTGACATGCTGCTGGCTTTATTTATCCGTTATTCATTTGCAATAAAGACAACATCTAGTGAAAAGTTTGAATCTTTTCTTGATAGACCCGCACAAGGGGTCGTATATAGGAACTCGGGGTGTCACCACATCTACAGTGTGACAGCTGATGAATTACAATATGAAATGATTATCTAAAAGGCGTTTCTTTGTACTAAAAGCTAAAAAAAATCCCGCCTCCTGGGATAAGAAAAAAAGTTGGAAAAACCAGTCAACATCGGTTCTACTTTCAAATGGTAAAATAAAAAATTATTTGATCCTGCGATCATACTTGCCAACTCTCACGCATTGGGCGTGAGACTTACGCAATCACCCCAAAGAAAAAATCAAAATGCGTGAGATATGCGTGAGATTTTTGCCTCAATTTTCACAATTTTATATATACTATCATTGATGCATCAATTGCCCCAAAACCAAATCTCAAGCATTGCCCCACTCTTGGGTTGGCAGGCCTGCGATCGTTAATGATTTTGTGTGTGATCAGAATGAAAATAATTCAGATGATAGAAGTGCTGTAAACTTTTATTATACTGGGAATATACAGAGAAAGTCGATCGTTATTGTAGCTCGCACAGCAACGTTATAGCGTTGGACTCAACCGAATGGAATGCTTCCAAGCATTTCATACAGAGACAATTGTACATAGTTGTATTTTTTGTAGTAGTAGATATGTAAATGAACGCTTATGTACAACAAAATTTGTTCCTTGAAATAACTTTAAGTTTGAGCTATGCATGTAACATGCATAGCTCAAATTTAAATCTACTACTTGCTCAGTATTATAGACTATACAGTAGTATAAGTGCATTATTTTTAACATGGTGCTCTATTAATTTTACTTTTTAAATCTACAATAGTATTTAATTAAATTATTTCATAGGAGACTCCTCGTCTCCTATACCATTCAGCACTGTAGGCCGACCCGGTGATAATTCTACTTTATGCTAGCTGTGGCCAACCCCTTTAGCAGATTTCATTCACATTATATTTTCAATAAGCGTTGTTAAAGACAATCTCAATAAACAGTTTTATATTTAGAAAAATGGATTATGTCAAATTTGCTGTTAGAACATGTGCCCCATCAGGAGCCAAGTGTGCTAGATTTGCACCATTTTGACTAGCTATACTATACAATTTTTCAGGGGAGAACCACCGGACCACTTCCCCCCCCCACTGAGAGGGCGTTCAGCACCCCTCTCGGACTCGCCCCGCAGTACCATTTTCAAACAGGTAGATACGGCCTTGGTAGTGGCAGATTGACCATAAAAATAGCATTCTCTGATAATTTAAAGTAAAATGAAGTATACAACTTGTAGATTGTACATTTTAAAACGTAGACTCTAAAATTTTGTTTTGATTGTTGTAAAAAATAAGTTGGATAATATGACTGAAATAAAGTATGTATAACATAGCGCGGTTGAAGAGAAAACGCGTTGAGCTCAACCGTTAC
The DNA here is from genome assembly GCF_963576615.1 of Watersipora subatra. Classification (NCBI taxonomy): domain Eukaryota; kingdom Metazoa; phylum Bryozoa; class Gymnolaemata; order Cheilostomatida; family Watersiporidae; genus Watersipora; species Watersipora subatra. The sequence continues at coordinate 48,705,844 of NC_088714.1, read as the reverse complement.
GATGGCTATCTCTTAAATCTATTTGCTATATCCGTAACAATGCTATTGACCAATTGGAGAAGTCTATCCGTAGAGATAAACCAGTTAATGAGTTCTTAACAAACAACATATTAGACAAAGCATTAAACTTGGCTCGCTACATTTTACAAACTGGTCATAGACGGTGATCAATCGAAAAACTTACGTAGCGCCAATGTACGGGCGCCTGACTGATTCACTGAAAGCTAACATACATCATGTGATTGGTATGATCAACACAAGGACATTTCAATATGGAGGAAGTTTGTGACGGCAAGTTTATAGACAGTCACCCAACCCACAGATCTGCAGCTATACCCATTGTTTTTATCTATGATCGCACTGCTGCATTAAACGAAGGTGATGATCAAAAAGAGGCGCTCCTTTATCCATTGTTGCCAGCTGAGGAAACTGAAGAGGACAGAGCTGCCGTAACAAAGTTACTGCACTTAATTGGTCAAGTGATGGGGCTAATCAGTAAATTGGAGCAGGAAATCGGGGCATCATTACCTAGCATTTGTCGTTTAGAAGACGTTAACTTCTTTTTCTTGCACATCGGCAAGTACACCGTTTCTCTTCGCAGACCCTCGATCTATCCGGAAAAAGTGGCCGAAAGCGAGTTGGAAATGTTGATTTTTTTATTCAACACATTTTATGGTGGATTTTCTACTGCAGAAGTTCACACTACGGAAACAAATATGACAAATAACCCCGATAAGATCAAAGCTAAAGATATTGACTGCATGTTAAAATTTCTGGAAAAGATTTGTAGACCTCATTTGGCGGAATGCTTGGGCTCTTGGACACTTCAAACCTCAACATCTTCATCAGGAGTTATTAACAAAAAGCTAATTAATCACATATCTTTATTGTTGGAATCTCTCTATACTACACACGCCGTGGTTGGAGCTTTGGCAATGGTCAATGGTAGACTTGTGCTATCAAAGAATTTGCAGCCTCACTTTATTCAGCTGCTGACATTAATACTGGCTGGTGAAACAGGTGAACTTGGGAACCATATTCAATTTGTGGTAGAAAATGTAACTGTATTGCTCTGCCATTTAACGGAAGAGCACCTCATCTCGCCGCACAAAACCATAAATAAGAAATTTCATGTGATGATGCACATTCATGGAGATCTTTCGCTGACCCTAATAGTGCATACAGATACTAATCCTCTCTGCGGTTTATCTTTTCAAGATCTCTGGAGACGTCCTTGTACTAAGCTTAAAGATGAACTTTTACATTTGCATCACCAACAGAGCTCTGCAGTTGAGGAATTAGCATCGGTTAACTTGCCTAGTCAAATGCCCACTGTACGAACATTGCATTTGCACAAACCGTCCAATGTGGTACACATAACGTTGCCACAATCTTCTGGTTCCGAGGCGCAGCTCACTGATAGTAAAAAAGGTTCTTCTGCTACGCTCGCTCAGTCTAGCCAGCATTGGAACGATTGGTATGCTAAATCTCTAGTGATATGTCAACAAGCCTTCACCGAGATGCCCTCAATTTCAGAGATACGTCTCGTATCTCCTACAGACTCGGTAGTGCATGCTACTCAAGACACTGTGACTAACAGTTTCTTTGGCTCTGCAGATGTTCGAAATACTTCTACTTTTCCAGGCTTGTAGCATTTTAAAATTCATGCCTATGTATAAATTATATAAATTGGAATATATTTTCTAAATAATCTGGCTCATATATATGTTCGTACTTCTATAAATAAAGTTATTTATTATAATAGCATACAAGCGGTTTACTGTTAGCTAAAATCTAATTTCAGTTATAGGCTGAATCTATTACTGTTGTTTGTCTCTGTCTTCTTCCGGTTGCAATTTTTCTTCAACCAAATCAATGCTTTGCTCAGCACCAAATCTAAACGTCGATTTACCATGGCTCTCATATGTTACAACAGGATGTGGATAATCTTTGAGTGATCTGTCAACTTTCACTACTTTTTTTTCAGCATCGTTGGTAGTATCTTCGATGATTTTCACTATACTTCCACCTGTTGGGAACAAAAAACAGTGCTACTGATAATAAATTAAGATTACTCAACAAGAGACTTAGATTTGCGCATGGTGTAGATTTGCAGCATGAACAGTTAGATCTCCTGAAAAATATCACAGAGTAGGAAGCACACCAGTCACTTACATGTATATGTACTTTTTAGTGCACTTTTTGTTTACAAAAAGTGTGAAAAAATAAACTTCATTGTGAAAAAAATGATGCTGAGGAAAAATTAGTTCTTGTCAAATTAGTTCCTGTTTAAAACTAATATTTGTATGGTTGCAGGCTGAAATGTAAAAAGCTGTAATTGTTAAAAGCAATAATTGCTTTTATTATAATTCACTATTTGTCATGAGGTTGCGATAAGTGAATTTATCGCTCTTGAAATGTTTGTGATCTCATATAGCATTCCTACTGAAGCTTATGAATTACTGATTGCAACAGAGATTCTTAAAGGTTGACTTGCAACAAAATTCACATTACAGTTATTTGGTATCAAAAGATTTACCATGTCTTACTCTGTTGTGTTGTAGGTGTCAAATACGTGGAAATGTGATTACCAGCTCTTGAAAGCTCAAAAACAAAAAGCCGCCATAGATTGGAATCTGTTTATTTATCTGACCTAGCCATTCCAGTTTGGTTATCGTCTTGTCACGTATGTTCTCACGTGAATTGAAAGGCCAATAAAAAAGCTTAATGTAAAACTTATCATAGCACTAGTTTATGACAAACACTTCGGGTTTTACCGAAGACCCCGTATCAAATATAGATGCTCGCTACTTTACAGTTTTCTTTCGGCATTATTCAATCGTCAGGTCGTAATCTGATCACGTGACCCAATACTGCGCAAATAATTTTTGCAGCTCTTTTCGATTATCACAGGTAACCAACAGGCTCGTCATGATTATAAGACAATGATATATACTCCTTCAAGGTAAGGTTAAAAAGTTTAATGATTTTTTACGGTAAGTTATAAGATATCAGTGCTAAAAGTGACAGCATTACAATGACGATAAAACAGACGCGTAAAAACAATAGACATGGTTTCATTGAATGCGTGAAGTATATTTGTGAAAATATTTCGACGAATGAGGTTGCATGAAAGTGTAAACAGAAACCATCCTGTAACAACTACGCCCCATTTGAGCCATTTTGGAAAGAGAATCCAAACTACGGCAATCTCGTGTGGCTGCAATTAACTGTTCGCTTTTTGAGCTTTTAAGAGCTTGTAATCACATTTCCATATATTTTGCACCTACAACACAACAGAGTAAGACATGGTGAATCTTATGTTACCAAATGACTGTAATGTGAATTTTGTTGCAAGTCAACCTTTAAAGTATTTTGGAAAGCATCTAGAAAATTTGCCTAACATGAATAATTCGATTTTTATAAAAAATCATTTTACTATTGGTGGCACTGAAATGTTTTGCGTTACTTCAATGTGTTACAAAACCTTACAGAGTTTCAGTCTCAGCCATTCCAGAGAGCCTTTTGCATCATTTTATACTTAGTAACAAACTGTAGTAACCCAAGTTTTCAGTGCATGAATCTAGATATGAGAATGAAAAATATAAATTCAGACTGCTGCAGTGGGAACTGCAGTTGGTTATAGAAGGTGGATGTCACCTTCTATTCACCAAACTCAAAATTCTGACAAACTGATCACTCAGGTATCGGCTTTGAGGATAACTACCATTTTCTGTGGTCGGCTCTAGTGTAGCCAGCCTGTTCGGCTACACAAGTTAGTGCTACTTGAGGAAAGCTCAAACTGTAATATCTTACCAGCGTTTAAGACTATGGAGTTGTCCTTTCTCTTACGTATGACAACTTTTATTTGTCCATGGATGACGCTATGCACAACGTAAGTGTCTTTTTGACAAACCTCTTCGACCTGCAATTTGGCTGTTGTTTTATGCCCTGATTCTACCTGCAAGCATAGTGTACATTTATCAGTGAAGGATAACATGGTAATCTTTGTTGACAGATAAAATGCTTATCCTCTGATTGTAAATACTATAAGCAGCTCTTTAAAAATATTACTGAGACATAATTATATTTATTTGTTATTTGTAAAATATAGTAATTTATTTTTAAGCCATTAAACAATAATTATGATGTGATATCATAATTTTGCACGTTTTATAATAGCTGGTTGAGAAACTGCCAGAAACTAATTAATAGTTCAATAATTTACGAACTCTAGGTCTTGCCATATGTATGTACGTATGTATGTATGTACGTACGTACGTATATACATACGCATGTATAACTTCCATTGACACTAGAATATTTATTTTATTGGCTTTTTATTGGCAATGAAAAGACAGAAACCAGAAATTATCAAGGGAGTTGAACAGGCGTGTTTTAAAAGTTGGTAATATAATTGCCAATGTTAGTCAATACATTGAAAAAGCTATTAAAATCCCAGTCAAATTGTTTAGCATGACAAAGATCAATTGAATAGTTATGACAAATATAATCTAATTTAGAATTTCTGATCAAATCCAACTTAAAATTAAGCTACGATCGAGTTACTGTTTTAACAGGGAAACAAGAGTTGCGCCTTTGATGAATGCACAACTCCCAATTTTGTTTTAATTCTTTTCTTAACCATATTTGTTCAAGTGAGTGAAGTAAAAATATTTTAAATATTTCATGAACTTAACTGGTCTGATACACTAATTCTTTATCCTTAATAGTCAATTGTCCTTAATAACATTTGTAACTATTTGCCTTAGAAGGCTTATAACTAAAATTTATAAAATTGGCTTCAGTAACTGATCCAAACACAATAATTTTTTACCTAATCAAGGTTCTAGTCAGCGTTATGTACATAAAATGACAGATAAGTGTTTTAATATCTCGATAATACCTAATTTTAAAGTTCAGGACATACATTATTACAGAGCTTGCACTCGTCTCACTTTGCACCTGAACGTGATATATTAAGTGAAGACGCAAACAGCGTGTGAATGCAAAGACTGCATATCTTTTTATTAAAGATAAACCTTCATGCAGAGCCACTCTTATGTTTACTTGTGTTCTGACAGGTCGGTTGATCTAGTTTGCGGAATTGTATTGGCAATGGTTCAAAACGAACAGGTTTCTTTAATTGGTAGAGAAAGAGTAAATGCATCTGTGATTGACAGATTGGCTCGTTCTACGACATATATTCCATGTTATTTATTTTAACCGAAATATATTTTTAGCTTCAAGTTCCTTTTAAATAGCAATGGCAACAGGGCTTCCCACAAACAACTATTAATATACAAACTAAGACTCTTTTATCTGTAGCAGATATGTAAGAATCCAATGTACAGTTGTGACTGTGCAGAAAACAGTTGAGATATTTTTGCAATGAAATCCTTTTTTCCAGATTTTTCATGAAGCAAAAATGTATTTGTGTTTAGCTACTTTTATAGTTAATGTATATAATTATTAAGCACAACATAGCAATGCAGATAGCTATACAAACACTGTTGTTATCACCTGAATAATATATGTATTGACAATACTATAATAGCAGTACTGACAAATCCAAAAAGGATGCCTGATCTCCACATTGCTGAAACCGATTTTTATAGGTCAAACTATTTGCTGACACAATGCATCATTTAGCAGAATTGTTATGTAGCCAGAGCAAATATCTACGCAGTGCGACAGCAATGCATTCCATTTGTTTCCAGGCCTTAAATCTACTTAATATGTAATTCAAAGAGTTGGGACACGCATTTAATTTAGAGTCAGGCAAATTTATTTTGACTATTACTGTATATATGGTTTATTATCAATGGTCTATATAAATTACTAGGTGAATAGTACTAACTACTATTAGCTAGTAGCCTACTAACTAGCAGTACAAGTTAGTAATGACTGATCACTAACTAACTGTCTAACTCACGTCATTCATTGTTTTAAAGTAGTTAGTACTAAATATAAGTAGTCAGTACTACCTACTAGTAGTTAGTATTACAACAATGAGTAACATGAGTAGATTTTTAAGTTCAAGGAAAAGGGTGCTCATTACATTTATAAATAAACAACAGACAACAGCCAATAAGGGAAAAGTAAAGAAAAAGTAATATTTTTACCATTATTTGACTGTCAACTCCCCAAGTCATCTCATTCACCACAGTTTCAGACTCTGCTGTGTTGACAGTTGTTTCCATTTTGAAACCTCCATGAGCCTCCACCACTTCACACGGTGTCTTAAGAGTCAGTGATGCCTCGACCCCTTTCGTCACACCTGCAGGTTCATAGGTCGGCATAAAGTTTGCTGTTCAATGTAACGTAGTAACTGTCAGTTGTTGTGTATAAAAATATTTGCACGGTTTGTGTATATGTCTGAACATTCCGTGAATATAAAAGTACATGTCGTACCTACTCTGAAAATTCTACTATAATAAAAGCGATGCTCAATCATTCGTTCAAAGCTCTGGTTGTAAAGCTTTGAAAAAAAGATCGCATCATACAGGCTTCACACTCACAATTTTAAACATGGTAGACTGACACTCTGACAATTGCCTCATTTGATCACCTGAATAATTCTATATATAATTATTATGCCTGCCAATCTCTCACGGCACAGAACAGGAACAGGGTGAGTGATAAGCATTGGTATTCTCAGAGTTATCTTTCTCATGCCACTTTAAGTGATGTGACAAAAACCGTAAATAATGTGTCAAAGACGCACTACTGTATCCAATAGACCATTTTGGTATACTCCAAACGTGTTTGATCTAAGGGAAGCACTCAGCAATTTTAACCCAAAACATCAAAGTATTTATAAAGATCTCAAAGTATTTATAAAGATCTCAGCTTTTGTTGATACTGAAAGGAATACGTTAGACCACATAATTATGTTAATAGCAACTGGCATAGAAATTAGCGATCAATTTTAGTGATTGGTAAACTAATGAGAAAATTATATTCTTGTTTTAACGGCAGTATGAGTCATCACTCATAAATAGAAAAAATTGTAATAGTTCATGATAACAAGTGATGAACTCTACATTGAACAGCAACCAATAATGTTAATATTGATATCATACGCCGTCGTTATTAAAACAAACTTTTCTACAACCACTCTCATCTGCATCAGTCCAGGAATATTCATCTAGGTAAAAACAACATAAACATCGATAATGCTGGTAAGTCTATGAATATCGGTAAATAGCGTGCGATGTGTATAGTGGAAGCTACTTCGGCTTTTGTTGGTGTTTTTAATTTGTAAACTTTTGGTGCGCAGCGTTCATAATAATTTAGTGGAGTGTTAGTCGCTAGGGTCTCTACAGCGATTGCCTCGAATTCTATTTGTTGTTCTACTTCAATACATTACTTATCATGATCTTCTTTCAATAAACACTAGCTGACTCAGTTATCATGTGTCCCAGTCTTTTGGGAGAATAATGTTTGCATAGTATTTCCAACGGTTGCTTCAGCTGTATTCTCTACTTTTATCTTTTTTGCAGATGACTGAAAAAATATTCGTTGCAACAAAATGTTACATTGACCAAATATTGTTTATAGACATGAATATTCTTTACAATTGAAAAAGGTATGTCCACTTATATGTCAGGAGCCATAGTTTGAGGTTAAGAAAAGAATTTGCGTCGTATGGAATTCAAACTTGCAACATTTAGTTTGATAGCCCAACACTGTAACACCTGCATCAATCGACCGGCACATATTTCAGAATAACTATGCTTATAGTTATTACACCTGACGATTTCTCATGAGGCCAGCGTACTAGTAGACCTAAAAGTTACATAACATATTCATGTAAGATAAGAAGATTCTGGCTATTATTGTCGTAGGAGGAATATTAAAAATTAATGAACTTCATGTACTAGTGGCGGTGAACCGTGAAAGATTAGGCAATTCAGCACAACCTAGGCAAGAACTGGCCTATTTCTCTTAAAATTAGTGAGGGGCCTGCATTGCAGCTCAAATGCATCAAGCATACCCAATCAAGTGCCCCCTATATATTCAGGATTTCAAGTTTCAATTTGTTGCTGGCAGTGCCTTGATAAATATAAAACACGACCTCAAACCTCATTCTAAATCTATCATAAGGCAATCAGCTTTTGTTTATTCACATCACATAGTCTTCAAATGAAGCCCTTGCAGTGCTTAGTTTATGCTTTGTGGTATGACAGACATTGGTTTGGGCTGGTTGCCGAACGGCAGCACCGGGTGTATTTGTCCATGGTTTTGTTCATGTAGGGAGCTGGCAAAACAGGCTTTTTCTGATTTCCGACTTTCTGTTTTCACTTAGTTGTGTGAAGTCTGGAACTTTGCAAATATCAATTGACATCAAGTTGAATCAAACAAAGGTACCTGCCATCAGAGCTCTGGACACTACTCTACCAGACCTCTCCATAAATCAGTTTGTGGCACACACAGCAAGAAGGCTAAGAGATGATTGACAATTTCTCCAATTCATTCTCGTGTCACAATATGAAATTGATATTTCGCATAAGTTTTACTACTTTGTTTTTCATTACCTTCTGCCTCATTACTTTTTCCTTCCATAGTTTTTACAAGACAACAAAAAAGAATAAAGGTTTGTCTCGACGGAAGCCCTCGTTGAAAACTTCCCACATCCTATGCCATGGCCACTCACGCAACTGTCATAGTATAGTATAATCCGGAACATTCTAGACTATTACTCATGCTTACATTATTGCATTGTTCCTGGTTATGGCAATCCAGTTCAGTATTACACTTCTACATTACAGTTCAATACATTATACATACAGCATACAGCTCTCCTCTTCTACTCTTCCATAATAGACACACACACATACGTGGATACAGAGCAAAACTTTCACAGCAACCAAATTAGCTGTGTTTTTGCATTTGATAACCTATTTAATAATATTTATTTTCAGGAAGTTTGAGGTAGAAATTGCTCTCACGAAGTTGTCAAGCTTATTCCTCGTTAGGGCTTGTGGTTATGCAGGAGTTGTGCCACATTGTATTCTTTTCATAAGAACATTTTGAGATGGATTTGAGAAAGTAAAACCTTTTTTTATTTTTGCTAACGTCACTGGTTAAATGTTATGTTGTGCAGGTAGGAAAAGTTTTATTTTTTCGACCACTTCGATTGTTTCAGTGATATACATTGCACCAAACAAACATCAACCCGTAAGCTTTTGTTGGTCTTAGTTTCACAATAGAAACTCTACTGAGTAGCCTTTGATCAGCCTTAGTTCCACAATAGAAACTTTAGTGAGTAACCTTTGATCAGCCTTAGTTCCACAATAGAAACTATGGTGAGAGCCTTTGACTAGCCCTAGTTTCTCAGTACAAACTTTGGTACGTTGCGTTTGGTCAGCCTTAGTTTTGCAATAAAAAAATGGTGAGTCAAGTTTAGTTCGCTTTAGATTTACCATACAAACTTTGATGAGAACCTCTGGTTAGCCTGAGTTTTAGTAAAACTTCATCTTTGAATATTTTCACAAATCAAAACAAACCTACTGACTAGAGATAAAGTAGGTCAACTACATGTAATAGTGGACATATCAACAGCATTTCTTCTGAGGTGATGTGTGGAAAGAGTGGGCGCTGCCAGCTGCTGTCATGATTGCCGTGATTGCAGATTGTATTTCAAAGTTGGTCTGATGAGGTAATAATGCTGTCTTCTTCAATTACTCCAAAGCTAAGAGGTCAAGCAGAGAGGTCAAGCAGCACCATATCATTACTGCTCAGTCATGCCTACAGGAGGCTGGTCATACCCACATTGGAAGTTTACATAATTGTATGAGAACATCTGCTCATTGCATTTATGTTTATCTGCTAGCCTTTCTACTGGATGGCTGCCCAACAATTAGGTGCAAGAGTTTTCTTCTCTAGTACTACTCCGATGGCAAGTGTAGTCTGTAGGGCCCTAGTTAGAGGGTAAGCAGCATTAATCATCAATCGCTTGATGCTCAAACCTTTTCTTACACAAACACCAGATTTGCTGTCAATATTTTACAAGTGCTGCCGAATAGGTGCTATGGTACAAAACTTTACTCTGTTAACCTACCTAGTTTTCCTTTGTTTTCATTTAATGTTGAAAGCATATATAAGATTATGTTCAAGTACCTGTTGCTGCCTGTCATCAGCTATATAACAAATCTATAAGTTAATTTCTGAATTGCTTCCAATAGCAACTAAGTTGTTTTTAATTTTATGGAAAAGATACGAGTTTGCTTTCAATTATACTTTGTCAAGGTTGTTTAATGCCAGCTTTATACCAATCTTCTAACTTCTTCAATTGTTCAGCTGTCTTGCTACAGTAGTATCACTAGTCTTTTACATCTCCTTGATACAAACATTATAGTTGAACATAAAATGGCAATTTACAGCTACAATCAATAGAGACTACATCTACTTCTACATCTACAACACACTTTGACCAGTAAGTTACAAAGTACTAATCAAACAATAAGCTTTACAAAATCAAGTCCTGCCTTGGTTAGCCAATGTTCAACACTCTCCTCATAGCAATACAAATTGATATGTTTGACTCACGTAACCACAGGCTAGTAATAACCAGCTAGCGACTAGCACTATCTTTCCACTGACTCTCAAAGTCAGCTCAACTATTTTAAATACCTGCCAATGTTTACAATGATTGCTTCTTGCTGTTTATGTATACCTCTAATAACAAGAACCAATAAAGGCACTGCAATTAAAAGTTTTTTTAATTATGTACTCGTTATTGCGTACAAAACTCATTATTTCCCTTCCTGCTGTAAGAACTTTTCAAAAACTGTTTAGACTACAGCCAATGGCAATAAACTGAATGTTTCATAAATATCTTAGAGTTTTTAGACAACCTAATTTTGCTAACATCTCAGTTAGTTCAGAAAGTCAGAAGCCCAGATTGTCCTGAAGTCAGCTAGAAGACAGCCTGACGATAGCCCAGAAGTCCGATTTTATCCTTGTTTCTGGACTTGATTTGCCTTATTATTGTATGCTTGAGCAACAATACATCGGACACTATGAGAAGATCACTGACACACAATTAAGGTGTTCTTTACGGCTAACAAAAGGTAACCAGAAACTGGAACTAATCAAGTTGCGCAATAACTAAATATCTAGTACACACTGACAACCTTACTCATCTTGATAAATTATTAACTGCCCACAAAAGCATTCAAACGTTGTGCGCCTTTGCTATACCGCCTTTGCTATGTTGCCATTCAATACACCGCCAATGTTGTAGCTTGGTGCTTTTGACTGTTTAATTCTGCACTGATGTTTTAGCATTTTGGCTTCAAATAAAACAAAAGAGATCGATGATCATTTGCTAAGAATAAAAATATCAGTTTAAACATTTTAGGCAGATCTTTCAGGCTTTCAAATCATAGAGTGCAAATGCTAAGATAACTAGAAGAGTGTTACTAAATAACAAAACATGCAAATGCTATTTCCTATGCATTCTAAAACTGGTTTCTCATGTCTCGTAAAGTATTTTTAAACCAACTGATTGGTTTATTAAGGTTTACTTTACATTTTACTTCAGCCAATGGTAAATAGGTTAGCAACTTACCTTTCTGTACCTCCACCGCACAACTCGAGCTCGTAGTTCGCTCAGTTTTAAAGCTGTAGTTTTGTGGCCCCTTTGTTTTGTTCTCAAAGACAGTTTTAAATAGAGTCTGTTAAATAGAAACCAAAAACAACAATAATGACCTTGACATATTTGATTGCTGTTTTTAAAGTTTGACAGCACCTTTTGCTTATGATTTTTTTGCACATTTTTGTGTTTGCAGTGAGCAAATACACCATTGAAATCATGGCTTTTCATGAGCTGTTGTTTAAACAAAATCTTAAATTTTCGCACAACCACACGAGCTTCGGTTATTTTTAGTTGATAACAGATAATGAGTGGTAAAATATGCAATTGACTATACTATACCTTATTCATCTTATTCATTTTTAGTTTAAAGAAACAGAATGTAAAAATACAACTATCAAAATAAGGTACCCAAAATTTAATGATAGGATTTGAACATGCCAAATGTATAATTGATAATTTTTCATTCCTTTGATGGCAAACAAAAGTACCTTGTTTAAACCCTTAATAAACGGTTTGCGTATTTACTGTAACCTAGGTTCTAATTATTCTTTACATGTTAAAGGATGCAATAAAAGCAGTTTGGCGACCTTACCACAGACCGGCTTGTAACCGCCTAAAACTGGCAAAGAAACCACTCCTGACCACAGTTATATTCAACACTATGGAACTTGATCACTCTATATAAATGCTCAAATAGTAGTTCTGTTAATACAAAGCTATATTATATATTATTATATTATTAAAATAATTATTAATAAAATATAAACAACTTTGGACATAGCATCAGATCTTTACTTTATTTGCGAATGTTAAAAATTAAATAATATTTTAAACAAAATTGCAACATATTTTTTTAATTGTTTTAGTTTAGCTAGCTTGTTTACTTATGTACAGGTAACAAATTTTCTTTGACGTGTTACTCCATAAGTTTGTAATAAAAAGCTCAATATTTTAATATTTTAGTTCTTACAGACAAGTTGTGCGCTGGAGGACATTGAGGATCGTCTTCTTTCGTAATTCTTGTATAATCAGGCTCTGAGTGTATGAAGTGAACATGGCTCCAGTCAATATCGAAGTCTAAATCTTTTTCCTTGAGAAACTTATGCTTCCATTTACGGTTTCGCTTGAAAAATTTATATGCCCACTCTTGTACTATACGCTGCAAATCTACCATATTCTTCCTCTCACCATTACTGCAACAATAAACTAGCCTTACAAACTACAGAAATGATAACAAAAGAATACATAAGCTTACTAAATAGCCTTCATTCTTTGAAGTAATAAAAAGACTTACAGCTCTATACAAGAGCTAAAGTTAGCGCCTCGTATAATGAGCAAGATCTGAGGCTACGCAAGATCATGCTTTTTATAATGTGCGATATTTTTTGCATAATTTCAACATGTAATTAGTACAAAAAATGTCTATTTTGATGAGCATATCATTTATAGATTAATACAGATGTGAAATCTAAAGCTACTACTTACACAGTGAATAATGCCCTGGCAGCACATCTACAGTAGATTAATAAGCCCCACTTTGTCATTGTGACTGTTAGTCAATGCTACGAGTTTCCACATCTTTCCCCCAATTTTATCCAAACTTCACACACCGTGCTTTCCGCTAAGTCGTCAAAAATATTTGGTTCCAAAATCACGCCTGATCCCTTATAACTACCCTTTTAATCACACATCCTATTAGCGACTCAAGAATGAGACTTCACATGCACTAAGGATGATTGTCACCAAAACACTTTGCAGTGAAAATCGACAACAAATGCTGCCGGCTATCCGATTGAAAATGTAAAAAATCCTGAGTAATACCGAGCTTAAAGCTAGTATATAATAATTTTGACCAATGGGTAAAAAGCTGAGTCGTCTAGACAATTAGCTAACTCGGAGGCAGCAGGTTTTGTCTACTGAAGCGCTCAACTTTGTGCTTGTAAAAACCCATAAATTATTTAATATCTGCAAAGGAAATTTGAACAGTTGTGATTGATTTATGTTATTAAGTGTGTCAACATACGGTTCTGAAAGCAAGCTTCGCGTAGGCCTATGTCCATTGTGAGCAAAACCAGGCTTGTTAAGCACTGATCATGAATGAGAATGAATCACACGTTGAATTGGACGCTGACTGCTGCCATAATAAACTTTGTTTTTCTCACAGTCAGTACTGGAATTTTAACAAATAGTTATTCTATTCATTTTCTCGTGTTTTAAAAATTGGTTTTTTTGTTAAAATTGTCATAAATTGTTATAATACATAAATATGTTTTAGCTAAAAGAGTGAAAACTGAGAGCTCAGTCAAAAGTGCAATATTGGCCGAGTCAAAAGTGACTTAACTGATATCGCATACTAAAATGGAATGTTTAGACCAGCAATCCCAAAGCATGGACTATGAAGTGTTGTTATCAAGTGTTATCAAGTGTTATCAAGTGTATTGACTGTTTCCCATCACGTAGGCCTATAGCAGCTGTTGGGAGCTGTATCTAGTTGCGTGTTGATTGCTATTTGTCTGTCAACTAATAGAAATGAGAATAGCCTGAACAGAATACAGCACTATTATTTGAAGCTCCATATGTTTTTGCATACAGCTCATAGAAAAGCTTACTGTCTATATCTAAACATTTAAGCTGATCACAAAATCGTAATTGTATTAGGTGCTTGTGTCCGTGCCACTTTCAGGGATGAGTTTTGGTACACTGAAACCCTAAAGAACTCAGTAAGAGAGACAAGTTAAGTTCGGATGTGAGCATGCTGCCAAAATCGAGCAATTCTCATTCCGCTTATATTTGTAAACTATTCAGTATTACGCGCAACATCCCTAAAATACAATCTCTGGGACTCGAAGCATCGATTTCGCTATTATGATTAAAATCAGTGAAACAATACCACAAGTCACCTCATCGGGTTGTTTTGAGTAATACATTGATGTCTAAATGCAAGGATTCGCATATTCTAGTTTTTAAGCTGTCAGCATTGGCTTTAAGCTAAGCATTTAAAACTAGAGTTTTTTTCTATGGAAAAATTGATTCATTCTAATACTCTTTATAGTGTAGTCAGTTTATCGCAGATTATTGACATCGAAAACTAAAATGACTCGCAAAAATGTTCACAAGTAGTACAGTAAAATAACCTAATTTAGCGTATGGTTTTGCCAATGTGACTAGAGTTTGGGGAAGTCCTATACCATAGAGAAAGGCTAGCTGACTAAGGAGATATACTTCGACTAAACAGTAATTAAGTTCCTTACTTCTGTACTTTTGATTGATCTGAGCGTTTTGATCGTTATCAGGATTTATCGATTTTAATCTTGAAATCTTCTGGCAGTCAGATCAGCTCAAACACCAAAAACAATCGCATACGATAAAAAATGTCGATACTTTCTGATAAAATTTACTAACATTTTGTGTAAGTTCATTTAAAACTAAATAGTAATTACATTCTTTACTCACGTCAGGTGCTTTCAGACTCTCGCCTCTTAACCCTTTGAACCCTAGCGGCCGCTTTTGCAGCCTTATGGAGAGTGTCTCAGAAACTCTAGTGGCTGGAAAACCGGCCTTGGCACGACTCTGTTTACAATCCCTGTTTCTAAGCAACAACGCAAGCCAATATTTAGCCTTTGCATAAAAAAAAGTCAGAAAATTTTTGTATCCATTCTTACCGTTTTCAAAGATATTTAGCAACTTCCTCTGTTATAATAACAAATCTTTATTAGGACGATATCGCGAAAAAATCGATGTGGCTTATTCGTTGGTAGGTAATAAATGATTATGATGCAAATAAAGAGTTTTATTATATTAATTATATTTTTCTAGTATATTTTGAGTCATGAAATTATGATGAACATGTGTTCGATGGATATGATACTACTGTAAATGTTTGTACGAGTGTTATAAAATTTTTAGAACCTTTTTAGTTTTAGCCTGAATAATGGTGAAGTACTGTTTTTTTCTGTTTGATGACATTTGCTGTGTGTTGCCCTACTTTTTTACTAGTACTTTATCAAATATCATTGTAATGTGAGCACATATAGATTTATTTAATAAAAGTTTAAAAACTTTGGATCGTTGGAAAAATTGTCCAGGGTTACAGACACACATTGTCAAAAACGGCCAGGGTTCAAAGGGTTAACCTAGAATTACAAAAGATAAAAAATACACCAATCATAGAATGGGATATGAGATGAGCAATCGCTTGTAATAATTCATATCTATGAAAATGGAGTTATCCTCTACCGGTAAGCTTTAGCGATATCCGACTGACATGATATTTACTCTATCAGTGACCAGCAAAAAAGTCCAATAAAACATTTTTAGTGAGATGAGAAGTTAAGATGTTTACAAAAATATTGGGCCATGACTTTTAATGATGCATTGACACACATGCATCTTCCTACAGTCAATGAACCCTACCAAAAGCACTTGCTTCTCATAAAACTGTTATGAATATTTGATTGGAATCTGATGCCCTGACGTTCAGCCCAACGGCGTACCTACTAAGCATAGGGAATTCAAAAACATCATTATCCAAACTTCATGCATAATTTACAAGACAAGCAATATTTCAAGTTGAGTACAAACACAGCATTAATGTTGCTGCATTGTTACACTGAAAAGGACTGTAAGCAACAAAATTCGTGTTAAAAACAGGTTATCTAGGAATATTTCTTGTCAACTTATGGAGTGAAGCATTTATTGACAACTTGTTAAAATGAATCATTTACTTTAAACCAGGGCTGGCCGATTAGTGGTGCTCGCGAGCTGTGGAGTACGAGCTGTTGATCACGGAGATGCAAGAATCAATTGTGAAGAATGGCTACCCGACTCTCTTGAAAAGAGCTTAAAAAATCTTGTCCCATTAGGAACAACTTGTCCACATGTATCCAAATTTTTATCTCTCATGTACATGTACATCAAAAATAAATATCAGAACGCCATCAACCCTAAAACTTATTTGCGCATTTCACTAACACAAGGAACCAACATTTCGATCAGATAGTAGTGGAGAAGAGGCAGCAAAAAAGTTGAAGATCGTAGAGTGAGTTGTTTTTATATGTTGCTGCTGTGTGAAAACGTTAAACTCTCCGTAGAATGATCATTCAACAACATATTGTTTTCATATACGGTAAAACAGAGTGCATGGTGTTCAAATAGTGGTTGTGCGGTGTTCCAATCATGTCTGCTTTTCTGCATGTTCTGAGCCCTTTTTGTTCAATTAACAACAAGGGGGGTTGTGAGATTGCCCTTATCAGTCATAGGAAATTCAGCAATAAGGTAGCACTGATTTAAACTAAACTAATCAACCCCGTGGTCTGTTTGAATAGTTGTTATCAGATTAGCCAAGAGCTACTGAGTAACTTCTAACTACTTGCTACTCTATGTTTAGCAGATAGATTCTATGTACCTTGACCTTGTCCCTTGATTCACAGAAATGCGCAAAACCTTAGACCTTTTGATAGAAACTTTTCAACGATGTTTTTCCTTTGGAGATTGAAATTACAGTAAAAACTATTTGATGACAAGAAACAGAAATACTTGAATATTTTAACTGCTGTCTGCATATATAGAATTGTAAAACCTTTAATTTAAGGCCACCTCTATTTGAACGCGACTATTGGAGAAGGGTTCAAAAATAGAGCACCACCTGTAATTGAATGCCACCTCCATCTGACCACTACATCGACATTTTTTGATCTTCACAACCCATAATAGAAAGTGATCAGTAGAAAAGTGTCCACAAAATCGTATTAGTAATGAATCGATTACATCAATAACAATTAATTATCTCGTTGTCCAACTTTAGGGCTTTTCATTTTTTTTTCATTAGAACTTTGAAAGCAACATCATAGAAATAACTAGCAACTATATCAAGCTAATAGTAGTTCCTTGTTTAACGCGGTTTTGATGCTTCGACGTTTGTGTGATATGGTTTACATCTATGATGGTAGATGAACGACTAGTTTTGAGCCAAAGACTACGTTTAGCGAGCAAAACCTTTACGCGCTGCATTTGTGCAAAGTGCAACTCATAGAAGTTTTTCAAAATGCAATGCGTAAAAGTTTTGCTATGCTAACAAAATTGTTTAGACACTGATATCGACTAGTTATGCAATGCAGAAGAAGAGTTGAGGGCAGAAAGTATTGAACAGCCAGAAGATGTTTGTTCTATCGAAAGCAACTATCAGAAGGTAAGTGGTCGAGCAAACAATGCAAATATTTTTGTTTCCAAAGCATTAATTTTTGTTTTTGCATGTAATATAAGTATGGTTCGTTTATGTCACTTGTTTTTGAATATATATTTGTAGCATTTGATAGATTATTCTTATATAACTTATACATTTGCAGATTTATAGCATTATATTTGATAGCATCATTGTGGTAATCTGATCTTACAATGGATCAACGCTCGTAATTCCTTTTCTATTGCACACAAAACACTAGTTTTGACTGTAAACTGTAGCAATCATATCGATGAAAGCAATGAGCTTTAATGCAACATTGTTAAATACAAATATGAATTAAAAAGTTGTCTTCAAATTTAGAATGAAATCAAAATTGAAAGCTCGAACAAATTGCAAAGCAGGAAACAGGCTATAATATCATCGCAGGTTAATTGCAAGCAATAGATATCGACTGTTACAAATATTTCTCGGTTCCTCAATGCATATTTATTACGAGATATTTGACAAGTTGGAGGTAAGTTCACAGATTTATTGCATCCACAAGGTTTAATATCGCTCCACCATCGCAAAGAGAGGGCAAAATATAGGCGACATTCCCTTCGCCCGTAAAAGGGCTAAATTTATTTTCCCGAAATTCGGATGAGCCATATGAAAAATAGAAGGGCAGCCTCTAATAGAACGCCACCTATATTTAACCGCCACTATAGAGGAAGGGTTGAAAAACAGAGTGCCATGGCGTTCAATTAGAATTTTTACGGTATATCATGTAGTATTTGCACCTTTTACATATACCCATACTGGTTACGCTTGCAAGATCTTTTTTATGTTTTCCTATTGAGTTTGTCTAGATTAAATAGCGATATGATTAGTTTTATTATAACTCTTTTGTTACAGCAGGACGTAAGTTTTTTAATTTTGTTTTTTATTCTATTCATGTAGTTTAAATAAAATGTTTTAGTAACATTTATATATCGCTATAATACCACTCTGTGCTGTATGCGATTCCATAAAAGGGGAAGTGAAGCAGTTGGTCTGTATTCAGCTGCACATATTGAAATTATTACTGTAGCAATACGTACTACTTTATTTTACTAAGAAGCTACACTTCATTTAAAACTAACACTGGAAAAACTGATAGCTAAAATTTAAAATATTTATAATTCCTACCAAGCGTTGCTGACATTATTAATACTACATTATAATTATTAATACACGATGATAAACAACTAAATTTAAGTAATAACAATATAAAATAGGTTTTGTTGCCCATTAATTTGTGAACCTGCATACTTTGGTTTTGCCAATTCCAAGTGGTGAAATCTTGTTAAGCATGATTTTTCAAATGTGCATAGACATTTTCCTGCAATTGTTTTTTGAAAAAATAACAATTCTTTCAAGGTCAATCTTTGAAGCATGGAAACACAGTGATTGACTAATTGATGACTTTTCTTCTAAGGAAACCGGTAAAAATGGATTACAAACATTAAAATCGTGAAACCAGAATAATGTTATTGAAAACAGCCATCTAGCAACTCACTACTGCGTTAAGAAGTGTCAGAAAACTCCTGTGACAGCAGAAAAGCTGTCTCTACATGAAATTAATAATTTGACACATTTTAGTTGCTACCTTCATACTAGTATAAATGGATAAATATAAAAGTTTACATGTTTCTGGACATAATGTCAATCTTTCTTATTGTTGTTTATAAAATGTATAACCTTTTGCTTGTCAGACATGCTGTACCATAGTTTACTGTCATTTCTGGTATTGATCAGTAACAGCTGCTTGAATTGAATCAAGAACGCTACTAAACAGAAAATAAATAAATACTTGATTTGGCTGCTAGAGAAATTTCACTTAACCCGGCAGGTGAGAGTAGAGTCTTGGACTAAAAAAGTACCTCATAGGAATAGTGGAACGGAAGTCTGTTCTGTCAGAATAAGTTGTGCATGGCTTCCCACTTTCACATTATCTCTTCACACAATCAGTTTGTATTTTTTGCTTATAGGTTTCAGCACCTTATAGGGTTAGGTTTTAGGCCTCATTTATTTCTTGTTACAGTTTTGCACTGCTGTCAGAGCTTCTGCTATAATATCCAGAACATTCTCTTGCAGATTAAATATGTAAGTAACTATCATTATTTCCCTAGGCGAATACCACCATCTGTATAGGGTTAACCGCATATAAAAATATTATTTCAATAAGCAAGAATATTTATGCAGACTATGAATACATGTTATATTGCTCTGAGTTAAATATTTTAATTTTTCAAATTCAGATAGCTAAACACATATATCTGTTACTCTACCACTTTTTTCAGTTAGCCTCCCCAATTCAAGAGTTTAGTTGCTATGACTACATAATCTCCATGACTTAGTGCTTCAAATTGACATATTTGCTTTCAAAGTCAGCTGTAACAAACATTAAAATTAACTGGATTGTTGACAGCAAATAAAACCATTAATTTTTTGTGTGATCTCAGGTTGAAAATGCAAACGACATCAAAATCAAATGTCAGATTTAATTCCGTTATGACAGTCATCATAATTCTGTGAAGAAGTTTTATTAGAATAAAATAGAGTGTATGCTACTCACGAAGCCATCCTGGTTTATAAAGAGACAACTATCTACTTGTATGCCCCAAGTTGAATAGACTGGCTGAGTACGCATTATATCAGAGCACTTGTTCAGGGCTGCCAATGGTGTTGATAACACCATGGTTTCCCCTAGAGCAAAGAACGAGATACTTTTGAGATGTGTGTTTAGATGACAGTTTTATGCAATCTTACAACATAGTAGCAGATATCATTGTATAGTTATGCAATTAAGGTGGCTATTTTACTTTGTAAAAGTGATTTATTTATACCATTCTTTTTAGCTTGACTATATTAGTTTTGTAGTTTTTTATTACGAAAATTGGTTTATTTTATATGCTTTTAATATATGCTCTCCAAATTACCTAGATTTATTGGTAACAGGTAAAATCAATGAAATGTGCACCTTATTAAAGAGAGTTCTGGGTAAAACACATCAACCCACATGTTGATCGCCACAATATGTTTTACCAGCTAGTATTGGGAGCTCTAGGGTGAACCCTACAAATCAATATCTTTGCATTATTTAGAGATAAACTGATGATATTATGATTAGCCTGGAGTAATTTGACTTGTAATAAACAGCACCAGAGCGGTTATAAAATCCAATGATTTTTACGACTATCATAGCCTAAGATCATAAAATGGACCTCAACGCTAATAGTAATCCTATTACTAATCAAGAATTATTTACTAACACCCTTCTATAACGCTGATCTATAGACCACTAAACAAAATTTTCTAGAAAGGCTAATACCATTAGTGATAGCATCTGGAGTTACAAACAGTGAAACTGTTTAGTAGTAGAATATTTTCTTACTAGTGAGTCAGCTTAAAAATATTGTTAGTACGCTTATGACTTTAATTAAACTTTGAAGAACTAAGTTCAAAATGAGAAACAAATTTAAGCAGTGTTAGGAATATTTTACGCTGAAAAACTATTGTTCAGAGCTACCGCTAGGTCTCACATTGCTTCATTATATGATAGCAATATTATCACAATCATTAGAACGCCAAGCTGCCAGACAAGTTTTTCATTGATTATTTTTATGCATCAGTCTCATCTAAACATTTTGTATTGCCGAATTACACTAACTAGCAGTTACCCGTCTTTGGCATTACACATACTTTTTTCACTCTCTTTTTCTCTTTTTCATCAAAATTCTATTTAATATTAATTAGCAGCTGTATCACCAATTATCATCAATACGAACGGATGTTACACATAGCTACTAGTCCAAAAGTTTGTACTTTTTGTATTTAGTAATGTTAGCTTGTTGAATCAATTTTTTCCGGAGGGTCTCAACAAGGTTGTGAAGAACCAAGCTTTTCTTTTGTGCATTTGTCTCATGAACGACTAGCTCATAAAGTCTTTAAATTTTTATCTAAAATGGCCTAAAATGTTTTAAAATCCACAACAGAAAAAAACTTAGCTGATATAAAATTTGGAGTTGTACCATCTTGCAATTACGAAGCGGACAAGTCATAGGCAAAACAGAATTTGAAATGTTAGCGATGCTAGCAAAGTTCCGTTCTCTAAACGATAAACGCTGAGGCAGTTAGATTTGTTTTTCAAGGTCGTATCTAACCCATACAAATGGCTGCCAACATCGTGGTTCGCACTCCAGTCACTGTTACTAAATTTCACGATTTCACAGTGGAAGACATTAAAGGCAATATAATTAAATTAGAAAAGTACGCAGGAAAAGTTCTGGTAATTATCAATGTGGCGTCGTTAGGGAATGATGCCAGTAAAGTGTTTCAACAAATGAACGATTTCCAAGACAAATTTGGAAAACGAATCGCGGTACTCGGCTTTCCGTGCAACCAGTTCCACCATTCCGTAAGTTTCTAAATATTTTGTAGATTTTCACCAAGGATTTTTTTAAATATTTTTATGGCCAATTCTGCTCATTACTTGCACTGCTCCTAAACGGTGAATGAAACTACTTCAGCTGATAGAGTAAATCTTGCACGATTTCAGAGAGATCTAGTCACCTTTGCTTTCAAAACTCTTTTGCTTGAGGGAAGCTAACATTCTTTACGCTTTCAGCTATGCTGGTATAGTTAATATTTGCACTTGTCTTTTGCTAATATAGCGACTTACGGCACTTGCAATCACTACTAAGTGGGTTCTGGTTACAAGTTGTCTTATACTGAATGAGTATTAGCTCTCATGCACAACTATAGTTGTTCCAAGCAAGATGACTGGTGAATGAGTATGGCTCTTTATTACGCTAGCTAAAACTGCACAGAGATGAGTTAATGTTCAAATAATCCACAAATGTTCATATATAGTTTCGTCGCTTGTAGACAGTATCTTGTGCTCTTTGTGCTTCAGTCTCACTAGTGTATCTTCCTTCGTTACTTATTCTTACCCATCCTCTTCCACAATGGCTTACATATCCTTATATACAGTGTTCCATTGGCTTTCCATGAAAGCTGGCTTGCATATTACTACGCTAATCCCAGGATAGCTTGATGCATATGGCTATTAGAAATAGCTGAGTTTAGCATATTCATAACACTGGTATAGTTTTCAAGATTAATTTTAGTTTCAAGTGGTTACTGACTAATGTGTGCAAGCAACGTGTGTAATTCATTCTCTTTATTAAATATTAGCAATTTGATACAAAATGATTATGGTTACTGAATTTTACAGGAAAAATGTGATGGAGAAGAATTGCAAATGGTTCTACGGCATGTACGACCCGGTAATGAATTTTGCCCAGTGTTTGAGTTGTTTAAGAGGGTAAGTGAAATCCAATTGGCCTGTTCAGATTGAAAATAGGCCTACTGTAGTGGATCTCTGCTCAGTTATGCATTAGGCTTGCATTTAAATATTGAGTTATTTTGAAGGTGTTTATTTTAGCCATGTTTTGTGGATTATATTCGCCAAAAATACATTTTACCTTACATGGGGCTACTATGTGCCCGAATTTTTCATTGAACCCACGGTAGCTGATGATCAGAATGACTTAGTGTGCTAGTCACTATGAACTTGCGGTGATCGGGTTTGTTATTTATTATGATTTCAGCACAAGTGTCACTAGTAAACTGGAGGTTTCTGTTCCATAGAGTTTTTTTTTACGCTAGCCTAGTCAGGCTAATTAAAATATTCTATGACGCTTTCAATGGCTCCACTATTGAACAGCTTCCGTAGAGTATGAGTGACATAATTAGTAGGCATAATTATTATTTCGCTATTCATTATGTTTATTCATTATGTCGTATACAAATTCCATAACGACTCTACCTGACAACATTTTATGTAATATCAAAGACCTCCATGCTATCAGTGAAAACAGCTTCAGTCTTGCTTATTATTTGTGAGATTGCAACAAGCATGATGGAGACACTAGATTTTTATGATACTAAACCATCAGTTTATTGCAGCAAAAGTCAACAAGCTAACGAAACGTTCAATAACATATATGAAAGTAAAGCCATATAACTATATGATTTCTATTTAACTATTTGTGCTCTTGGCAACTCATCAAAGCTTCTTAATTAATTTGTTACACTTCCATACTTGACCTTGTATGCTTAATATTTACGAGATTTTGGATATATACAGTTTCTAGAAAAGCACAGGAGATAAATGTGTCTTTCGCCAACTTCGACTCTATTTTCATAAATATTGTTCAGAATATTGTTTTCCTAAAATAATGTTTTTGATTTGGTGAACTATTGTATTGTAGAACTATTCTACTAATCTACTTCAGGAGTCGACCCACAGCAATAAGTACGCTTTGCTAAAATGAACATTTTACATGATTTATCCTGACGCTTTTGTCGGCGATTTGTTTCATGTATTTGGCTCTTTACGATATCCAAACATTGTGCCCACCTTGAATCAGTCTACGCGTAGGTGCATTTTTACGGGTCATATTGTTTGTAGACAAAAGAAACTTGCATTACCAAAGGCTCTTTGTTCCATGTAGTATTCCAAATATTTAAGGTAATGCGATCACAGACCATGTTAGCTTTATAGCTGTAGGTTACATGACAACCAAGTGACATAAGTTTGGTTGTTCATAGAATATATTACTTTCTTTTCAGTCAGACATTCTTATTGTGCCATATTTTACTGTAATTTCTGGTTTTGAACAGTAACAGCTGGCTTGAATTGCATTAGGGGTTGGAATTGATGATAATGAATAATCAATTGATTCATAGTGAAGATTTCGCTATATATAAAGCCAATTAATTCTTTTGTTGTTACTGATTTATAACGGTTCTGATATTTTTGTCAATGCATACTGCCTGGTTGTTTAGCAGTTTCTTCGGAGGGAGTAAAAGTATAGGTTTCAATTTTTTGCTAATTGTGTCTTTCACTCTTTTAATCACACCCAGAGTAACTAGGTTTTCTAAAGATTGTATGATAAAGTTGAATTGATCTATTCACACTAACAGTAGCAACAAAAGCTGTTTTGAAATTGAGTTGCTGACACCTCTGTGCTAATAGTCATAGTTTTGTATTACCTTTGGAAATGAGATTCTATCGTATTTGTGATATATGGCATTGCTTGTACAACGGTATAATTAATACACGACTCAGCAAATAAACGACGTAATTATATTCCTCAAACAACAATAAAATGCCTGCTCAATTATACTTACATTTTAGGTAGAGGTCAATGGTGCAAATGCTCATCCAGTCTTCCAATACCTAAGGGAGAGTCTACCGTTGCCGGGAGATAATATCCATTCCTTTGTAGACTCTTCTGCCGACATATCTTGGGTGCCCGTCTGTAGAAACGATATCGCTGATAACTTTGAAAAGTTTATTGTTGCCCCTAATGGAAAACCATATCGCAGGTACAGCTCCAAGATACAGGTTGTTAACCTGTATAATGATGTACAAGTACTGCTTGATAAGTTCAAGGACCACCCATCAATGTCAGCATAATGATTGTAAAACATTGAGGTCAAGCTGAAAATGATTCTTTTATCAAATTTTGATTTATCTTCACCACATAATACCATTTATTTAGCTGTTTGATTTTATCAATTTGCCACAAGTATACTCTTGCCATGAACTTATTTTTTCTACCTCTCCGTTTCACATCCACCTTTGAACTACCTGAAAGATGCTTTGCTAAATATGTCGATATTTTTGCATAAAGGTTCTAAAGCTGATCCTGTTAACATTACGATCATTTTATTAGCTCAAGCCGTTTTGTTTTGGTGTTTTTGCCGTCGGATTTAAATTACTTTCCATTACTTTATATTGCTCAATTTTTCTGCTCTGACCATATTTCCAATAATCGTTATTGCCCTTACATTTCCTTGTATGTAGGTCACCCTTATTTGTTTTAATATACCAAATATATGCACGAACTTGAGTTCTTCATTACTATGGAATCCGAGGCTTTTTCACTGATTATTGTATAGACATTTACTATTGACCAAACAATGCAATCATTTGGCTGAAAAAATTGTATTTTTTGTTGTACATCTGATGAGCTAGGTGAAATCCACAATAGCGTGCTCAACTGGCTATTTACTTGTAAATGCCTGCCATGTTTGGGCTTTCATTCGCCTTCCACTACCTCTGAATCTTTGTTTATTTCTGTGTGACCATTCCTTTAGTTTCGAACATACCAGTATACCAACATACCAGTATTACTTCAGGTGCAATTTATTACTTCCTTAGTTACCGGCTATTTCTTCAAAGTTACCTATCAATTGTTGATTTTTTTCACGTAAAGAGGTGTCTTTCAAAGCTTGTCAATGGCAAAATGGGAAACAAAGAGTATGAGGATGACATTGAATGTCGCATCCGGGCACAACCTTAGCACATAACACCAATTAGTAAGTGGAGCAGCGATGCCACTCATCGCAAGCTCAAATATTTACTTTCAACTAATTTTTGAAAAATGATGTTTCAGCAATTGCAAAAATACATTTTTATTGGTTAAAGTATTTTAATATGACATTTATACACTTAATCTTATATGTCGCTATATCCTGTTAGGTTCGCCTTTTTCCTTTGTAACACCCAATTTGAAAGTGCACATGGGATCCCATGGTGATACCAGAAAAGGGGGAAATACAATGCCAGAAACACATATTTACAGAAGTACATAAAGCGAGTGTTTTTAAACCGGAACTTACCCCAGAGACTGTGTGTAGTTTTACACTATTCATTCAGCCACCATAACAGGGACTAGTTAATTTGAAGCAACTTCTTGATTGCAGTCTTTGCTGCTATCACCAAGCTTGAAATTGAATATTCTTACTCAGCAATCTCACATAAATCATCACATTATTCTAAATAACTTCAGGAGTTTTCACCTCTATTACTACGCCATGAAGAAACTCAACAAGTGAAAGACTTACTTTACCAATTCATGTAGCACTGCTATGCCCCGACTCGGTGCGAATCAAAATCATGATATATTGAACTTTAGGTATTACTTGATAAGATCAAGGACTATCCAGTAATGTCAGCATAATGATTGTAAAACACTGATTGATCGCGTGCTGAAAATGATTCTTACATCAAATTTGGATTTATCTTCACAACACCATTTGTTTATCTGCTCGATTTTATCAATTTGCCACAAGTGTACTCTTGCCACGAACTCATTTTTTTTCTACCACTCTGTTTCATGACCACCTTTGAACTTCCAGAAAGATTCTCGACAATCGTTACTTGACAGATGCTGCAAGAATGACGTGTGGCATCACATACAGTAGGTGCAATATATGTCAGCATATAGGCAGCATATACAGTAGGTGCAATATATGTCAGTATATAGGCAGCACATACAGTAGGTGCAATGTATGTCAGCATATAGGCAGCATATATGCTTTTATAAGTATGGTTATTCTAAAAGCATTGTTTTATGGCATTGATGAAGGTGCATGTAGATACCAACCCATAAACATCTGCAAATGATTACCTATTTTATGTTTGCACAAAGAAACAATTCAATAATTCAGCTCTGCCTACCATTACTACTAACGAATGCTCAGATGTCAAACACCGTTTCTATGGTTACCAATTTGCAATTAATAACAAGATCACTTCGACATGAAGTGAATTAATGCTTAAAAGTTTCAGCAGCTGCCTGGGCAGTCGTTGATAACAGATTTATTAAAACAAATTATTTGAAATAAATTATTCAAACTCAATGTTTAAGCACAGTTTTAAAAATAGAGGCATCAATTGCACAACATCCTGAGGATAAGCGTCACATATAATAAGTATCACAAGCGAACAACATATGCAACATTTAAAAATATTGAGTGCGTTTTTTAAATATCACAGAAAACACAAATCCACATGAGAAAGGTTGTCAAAAATCAACCAATCACCGGTGAGAATGAATGACATCTTAACTAGATGCTGATTTCTCTTCTAAGCCTTCCTCTTTCTTTGAACCGGTTGAAGAAGGTTCTGGAACTGATGTAGGAGAGCTAGCTTGAGGCTCAGCAGTTTCAGCAGCCTGAGATTTGTTAGAGTTATCTACACATAAAAAGTGGTTGAATTGTAAGTTGACAACAATTTTTACACGACCACCAATTCATTCGTAACAAGAAATTCAAAGGCAGATACAGTCCCCCTTCCTAAGTTGAACAAATATTTGACTGTAAACTCAAAAGTACTTTCTGTATTAGAAAGTCTGTGGTAATGGATGAGATTGCCAACTTGTTTTGTTTCAATACAAAAGTGTGAGTTGTCTGATTTTGTTGAAAGACACATGATCACACCCCATTCATCTCTCGTTCAATTTCTGTGGTAGAATAAATGCCATCCTTTTTTAAAAAGGCCTTCCAACTTAGTCGTTGGCCAAATCTGTGCCTTCAGCTGCTTAAAAAGGTGGGGGTAAACATTGTGTATAATAGATGTCCAGCCATGCAAACAAGCATTCAGACTTGACAATGCATAAGTTCAGAGAAAGAGCTGGAGATAGAGATGCGCTGCATAGCTTACTCGTACTTAGACCAAGTGAAGGCTTAACTAATTTGGCTCATACATTTTCACTTTCTTATATTTTTAAAATTACATTTATTGCAAGCTTCTTCAATTTCTGAAATACAAATACGTAACCTCATTCAACAATATACAGTGAAACTCGGATAAATCGTCCTCGGATATATCGAACACATGGTTAACTCGAATGGATTTGCTTGGTCCGTTCCCACGCAATGATAAATGGTTTTAGATAACGCGACCGAAACTCTGTTAACTCGAACAGTTTTTTTCCAAATGGCTACCGAGACGGTTGTTACTATCGCTTTAGAATATCACTTTATTCCAAGCCATAGAGATAAACATCGACTTTTAGTAGTTCTTAGGCCTCGTTATTACCAACATCGGCAAATATTTTCATTAATGGCTTGTGCAGTTTTGTAATAACTGACTTACTGCAAAATTGATCTTGGTTAAAACGCTCGATGGAAAAATACGTATGTATTTTTTCTGAGAGTTTTAACCGCGATCAAGTTTTGCCAATTTTAATCTGAGAACGTCCTGGCAGTCACATCACCTAAAGCAACAAACAAATCTCAAGTGATAGAAAAATATCTATACTTTCTGATTAAAAATATTTAAACCTTCACACGAGAGACCCTTTAGCTTGCAACAAGCAATCTATGCTTTTGATTGATATATAGTTTGTATATGTACATGTATCTACTGATAAATACGTGCACTTATGACTGTCCTGATAACTTGAACGCTCTAATAACTCGAACACTTTTGCTCGGTCCCTTGAAGTTTGAGTTATCCGTGTTTCACTGTATTGCAAGTAGAAAATTATTCACAAGTATGTAGTAAAAATGTTAATGAAAACACCGGAATGCATGCTCAGTGAATGCGACTGATACAACTTCAGCACACTGCCCTTTGTTCAACTTCCGTGCTTTAAAACAGCCTTACCATGAACATGAGGCGCTAAAAATAAATCATTTTATGAAAATAAATCAATTTTCATAAAATTTCCAACATGCAATCTTTGAAAGTTGCATGTTGGAAATTACTTTGAGTGTAGATTAAAATACTTGTTTAAATCTTATGTTGTATGTCAGAAATTTGTATGTCCAGTCAATGATAAATAGAGGAATGGCTGTACTTTTATGAGAATTACCTTCTAAATTTCCTGCAGTACCGGAGCTCTTCTTCCACCGCTGCGCAACCAATGAGGATTTAAGCAGAGAGCAGATCTCTGTATGTACAGTTAGCTGAAACGCTGACCTCTGACAGTCGTCCTTGAGAAGAGGGTTACTGCCATGCCTGAGCAGGTACTCTACACATTCGACATGCCGGTACAGCACTGCCTGTCAAGGAAATGTGCTACACACTATAATGACAAGCATAAATGGCACCATAAATACACATACTAAATTTCTACAACAATAATCAATCAGCTAATATATCCGATAAGTAGTTACGCTGATTTAACCAGCTTCAATTGGAATATCTTGCAGTTTGATATGATATAGTTATAATATAAGTAAACCATCAAATATTATAATAAACTCTAGTACAATTATAGTATAACACGATATACCACGGTATAATGTTATACAATACAATAAAGCCATAATTGCCAGTTCTGCTTGGAATATTAGTGATTGTATGAGGGCATCATCTAATTGATGCAGGGAAGTAAACAATTAAATAATATTAAAATACAATGCTCTATTCTTGCAGTAGAGCTTTTACTGTTCAAATTTTTATAATTGGTGAAACAAAAAGCACTATCCAAATAGATAGGACAACTCCGAACAATGAGTAAGCGCGAATAGAACCAACCATGTGTAGCGGTGTCCGCTTGCTGTAATCCCAGACATTTAATTTTCCTCCTGCTACCCAGAATGCCTTGAGAAGCTCGATATCTCCTCGAGAAGCAGCTCTGTGATAAAATACAAATGAAAAGCAGAGTTAATTACAGAAAATTTAAGAAGTAATCAACACTATTTCTCTCTAGCTTTGGTAAAGGACAAACTGTATGTTTATCAACTCACTGGTTGAGTTCTATTGCCAATGTCTCAGGATGGACGTTAAGATGAGCACCCGACCTCCTTAGAAGTTCTATGACATCAAGTCTCCGCGTCATAATAGCCTCGAACAACGGAGATCGGTTAAAGCTACCATGTAAGGAAAGGTATGAAACCCTTTAGCAAGAAAGACTGGGTGACAAACTGCAACTTGCACCAATGTGGTAATGCTAGTTGACTTTATGACATACAAATACATGTACAGTAATTCATTATGCATACTTGTCTTTTTTGTGTACACTTGTGCCTTGCTTGAGCAGATACTGTATGGTAGCATAGCTTCCTTCCCTGACAGCCACATGTAATACATTTCGTCCATCGTAATCTGTTGACAGCACATTTCCTGGCTAGAAAGAAAACTCGTCAGTTGACACCGTAATTACGCTCTAATTGTACAATAAACATGGGTATTTAAAACACCTTCAGGAAACGTCAAAAGAAAACAAACACTCACGTATTTTTGACATATCTTCTCGAGGGCTGCAAGGTCGTCATGTTTGATTGTCAGACACATGAGAGGCAAGATCATGGTGTTTCTTAATTCTGAGAGATTCTACAAATGTTGAATACAGACTTTACTAGAGCTTGTAAAGAATAACTACAGATTTATACAGATGCTATTAGGGTTACATAGAAACTTGGAGAGGTTTAAACTACATTAAGACTACATCAAGGTGAATAAAGCCACCTAAAGATTAAACAGCAAATGGACACAGAGTTGAAGTGCTTCTACAAGGGGTGGATAGAGCTATGTAAAGAGTCTGCAAAAGGTGGATACAAGCTTCCATTCTACTATGGGTGGATATAGATATGGATAGAAGTTTTACAAGGTTTGGAAAAACACTTGCATAAATTCTATAAATAGCAGCTACAAACAAAGGATTGCATGAAGGGTGGATGTAAACATAGAGCAATTAAGATAAGCGTTGATAAAGATACATGGAGAATCTAAAAGGGATTAATACAAGCCTAGAAAGATTATACAATGCGAATAAACACTATTGAATACAAAAAAGATGAATATAAACACATGCCAAAAATAATAATTTATTCCAAGAGTGACAATAACAGCAGGATAATATCTTATTAAAGAAAATTATATTGGTGTTATCTTTTTAAAGGTTGCTGTGCAAAGGAACTGTATATATGTGATCTACTAGAATGCAATATTTATTAATGTAACCGCATGATTATTCAAAAACATATTGATTCATTTTAATAAAAAAGTACGCATACTATTTAAAAAAAGAAAAAAACTGCCAAACACAAATTCCACAAAACACAGCTACAAAATCAGCTGGCATTTAGGGATAATATATCTAAAATCTATTCAACCATATGGGTTACGAATCTAGAGTTAGTTTATTCTTATGGATGACAAATACAGAGCCATCACATCCCAATGTACAGCGAATACAGAACAATCTCATCCCTACCCTAGGACACATGTATTCGCCTCATCTAACTGTCGCGTTTTCGCAAAGTCATCCTCTCGCGAAAATTTCATGAGCGAAACTAAACTATCATAACGAACGAAAACGCGAAATTAAATAGCTTTGTTCATTGATAGTCCAAGAAATAAATGGTAGCAAGCAATCAAATTGAATTATCGATCAATTATCAAGCAAATACAGACGATCTCATCCCTATGCACAGCAAATACAGAACCATCACATCCCTATGTATAGCAAATACAGAACCATCTCATCCCTATGTATAGCAAATACAGAACCATCCCATCCCTATGAATAATACAGTAAGTACAGAGCCAACTCATCCCTATGGATAATAAATAGAAAGCCAGCTCATCGTTATGAATAATAAATACAGAGCCAAGTCATCCCTATGAATAATAAATACAGAGCCAGCTCATCCCTATGAAAAATAAATACAGAGTCAGCTCATCCTTATGGATAATAAATACAGAGCCAGCTCATCACTATGAATAATAAATACAGAGCCAGTTCATCCCTATGAATAATAAATACATAGCCAGTTCATCCCTATGAATAATAAATACATAGCCAGTTCATCCCTATGGATAACAAATACAGAGCCAGCGCATCCCTATGAACCATAAGTACAGAGCCAGTTCATCCCTATGAATAATACAGTGAAACCTCCGTTTTCGAACGACTCGCAGTTCGAACAAATCGGAGTCCGAGCAAAAAATTCAAGAAATTCTTGCTTCGTAGTTCGAACAAAAATTGGAGTTTGAATGCCGGTACGACGCGTGAGTGCGTACATGAGGGTGGGATGCTGAGCGGCGTACGGGGGTAGATCGCTCTCTCCGTGACCAACTGTTGTTGTACTGTCAGAGATTAAACAAATGTGTAGCAAATGGGCCGAGTTACAGAATTTTGTCGAACTCCACCACCCCGATAAAGCTGCAGCCACCAGAGTCATCAATGACTTTAACGACACTATCATGAACCACTTCCGAAAAGTGCTAAAAAGAAGGCAGAAGCAAGTGTCATTGGATAGATATTTCAAGAGAAAAGAACACCCTGTAGCCGAGTAAAAAATCCTATTCATAATTCTTTTCTTTATCTTTTTTTGTTATTTTTACACGTTCATGTTGGCGTAATCTTTCGTATGGAAGATTACGACAACGCAAACGTAAGATTAGCCTGGGTTACATTTATGTTTATGTTATTTGTGTCTTTGCCATTTTTCTTAACATTTTCTGAGATATACATTGCTTTTTATGTGTTGGTCAGCATTTTAATGTGCAATTTCATGCATAAAATAATGTATAAAATACTAAAAAGGTAAACATTCAGGGTGTTGGAACGGATTAAAACTTATATATATACACTATATATTAATTCTAATGGGAAAACCTGTTTCGGATCTCGAACAACTCGGTTTTCGACCAACCTTCTGGAACGGATTGTGTTCGAGAACCGAGGTTGCACTGTAAATACATAGCCAGTTCATCCTATGGATAATAAATACAGAGCCAGCTCATCCCTATGGATAATAAATACAGAGCCAGCTCATCCCTATGAATAATAAATACCAAATTAACTTACCTCAACAGCCTTTCCAACCATGGTCAAGTCGAGTCCAAGAATAGAGAGCGCATCGGAAAGGAGCCTTTGTTTGGGGAGATTATCTGTTGTCGTCAGCTCTCCAATCACATTGTTGCTTATAAACTGCGTGAGAGAAACAATCTTTCATAAAGCAATTATATTGTTCAGAGGGTCATACGATGAGTTGAACAATCTATGCATCCTTAGCACTGCATTGACCAGTTAGCCATTTGATATGAGCTGTTCTATGGTAATAACAACAATAACTAACAAGCAAACCTGTGTAGACAGACAGCAGCCAAGAACTGTAAAGTAATAGTACAGATAATAGGCAACGATGTCGACAGCAAACCATCTGCAAAGTGGGTGCCTCAGATTTATACTAAAATTTCAAACTCTCTTTTAGATACAGCTGTGACACTTTACAATTACATGTATGGTATATTAAAATATCTCAGTTTTTTAAATTGTGCTATCTAAGTATTGACAGTTTATAATCTTTATTCATGAAATTAAAACATTCGTTGAGGGGTTTGCAAAAGATTATTTTTAAGTATAGCTAACTTTTAAGGGTTATTGCAATCCACAAAATGAAATTGGTGGTTAATTGAACTAGCCGATTGATGTTATTTTCTAACCTCCCAAATACTAATTCGGAATGCATAAATATGACATAAACTTTTTTTCAGTAATTGTGTAATCTGCTTCAAACTTGTTGTGAATGTGCAGAAGATTGATATCACGAGGAGGCAGGCTAATTGCCAGACTCTCAACTACTGACTGAACCCTTATAACAGTCCTTGGTAAGTATTGCTAGTTATAATCTTATTTCTACTGTGACATTTTATAACTCACTCATTTTGTTCCTTATAAAATGCCTGCTATGATGTATGGTAAGGGTGAAAGTACTGGTCAACATCAACTAATTCTCTTCATATTACATCAGTTACATCAGTAATTCATGTCTACGTTTTGCCAAAAAATTACCTCTTTACACCACAGACGTAAGGAGGTAATTTTTCTAACAAGGAGGCTGAATAAGGAGGGTAAATAAGGAGGGTAAATAAGGAGGCTAACAACAATCGTCAGGCTTGCCTCACGAGTCTTGTTAGCCTTGAAACTGTTTTTTTTTTCGTTTTATTAACCTCATAATTATGGGTGAAGAATGAAATATAATGATACTGTTATATGATAATGTTATAAATACAGGCTATTTTAAAATGTTGCCAGTTAACCTTTCAGGCAAGTACAATGAGAAAGACATCACCTGTTTTTTCTGGGCGAGAGACCAGGGCTTCGTGATGGCATAGGAGAGCTTAGCTAGGGCTGCTTCTGAGGTCATGTCATAACCCGGTATAACACCAGCATCAGTGAGTGCCTGCAAGGAAAATACTACACCGTAGAGATTGGTGAAACTACCCCATAGCGGTTCATAGAGGCATACGAGATTTCAATATATATAAGTTTATGAAGCATTACCACAGATATTTATACAACTGCACCATAGACATCTATGGAACTGTGCCAATAAAGTTAATGAAACTGCATAATGAAAATCAAATAGTGTGTTAATATGAGTTCTATCTGTAGGTATATATATTTTTTACATTCTTAGATATATGTATGTTACATCTAACCATATCACTAGTTCACCAGCGCTGCTCTAGCTTTGTCTGTACCTGCTGTACACCTGTACTTACACTACGCACATTCCTATTGTACTCTACAAATGTACTTACTCTACACCTATACTTACTCTATGCACATGTTTACTCTACACACGTTCCTACTGCACTCTCCACATGCACTTACACTACACATGTATTCTACACACGTACATACTTACTCTAAACATGCACTTACTCTACCTACGCACGTACTGACTTTGCACACATACTCACTCTACACACACTTTTATTCTACACATGTACATACTCAATACACACTCTACACAAGTACTTACTCTACAGTCTACACACATACTGGCTCCACATACATATTCTACACAAGTATTTACTCTAAACACGTACCTACTCTACACATGTACTTAAACTACACAAGCACTTACTCTCCAACTATCATATTGAAGAACAAAAAATTCTAACCTTGATACCAGCATATGTGAGGCTAACCGCTCCTCTTCTACACTGCGTAGTGTTCACAATGATTACACCTCGGTCACACGCCTCCTTCAACACTCCAACTAACTCTATATTCTCATCAGGGAAGTTGCCTGCTCCATAGCACTGCATGACAATGCCTACAACCATTAAGTCTCTGCATGACAATGCCTACAACCCATAATTCCCTGCATTACAAATTACAATGCCCACAACCCATAAGTCTCTGCATGACAATGCCCACAACCCATAAGTCTTTGCATGACAATGCATACAACCAAGAAGTCCCTAAATGGCAACACCTGCAACTGATAAGTTCCTTCATGAAAATACCTACAAACCAGTCTGCTGCATAGCAGTTTCACAAGCAATATTCAAAACTCACTCAATATCATGCATTTTTGCTCAAAGAATAAGAACAAGGCACATAGGTACACGAAGGATAGCCAATTAGAATAGAGATACACGGGTATATCTCTATGGTAGACGTATATCTCCATGGTGGTAGATATACACAGCTCTATCCTAGCTGTGTATCTCTACCAGCCAGAATAGAGGTACGCAGGCTGTAATTACAATCAGCTATCTACAGCCTTTTGTGAAGAAACATCCCTAGACATCCGCTTAAGTTTCTTTGCTATCCCAACTAGTTGTACAGCTCATCAACACAATTACATTATTAGTGTATATATCAAAAGGATGTTCTGCAATCTTTCCTCCTAACATGTGGGAATAACTCTCTAAGCTCTAACTCGACCAGCTATGATATTTGGGAGTCTTCATTAAAAACGCGCAAGGAAGATGATGCTAGTTATCTGATTTATTTCAGATAATGAAAATATCTTCATCCAACTTATTTCTAAATATAACATGGCTTCAGACAGCATATTTTTAAAACAAAATACTGATACAGTGATGTCATATAAGCTTATAATAATAATAATTCCCATCATCGTTCCTTTCTGCTGTTACCTATGGTAACTTTATGGGTTATATGCAACCTTGACATTTGGTTTTAACTTCAATTGCTAAGCTGTAGTCTTTGCTAAAAACCCAATATGTACATTTCCTTGAGATGCTACAGAAAACAGATTCTGCTGCTGACACCAGTGTTGTAGCTTGACACAAGCCTAATAGTCTGACTACCAATTTCAGGAAGTGAACAAGAAGGTTTTGTTTAGGTAGGAAACTGCTGTGCTTTTTAACTGTCAAAAGCATTCCCATAAATTTCAAAAGGATTACCATAAAATGTTATCAAACCACCTGCCATTACCTTCAATAGGGTCTTGAAGGAAAGCCCTCACTACGGTGGCAGACAAGTTAGGGAAGACTCTGAGGACAGCCACATTGCCTGACAGCAGGGTGTGCACAGTAAAGGGCCTGGCATTCGACTCTCTCTGGACAAGATCCCAGTAGACTAAAACAATTGTCACCCAAGATCAAGGTCATAAAACTCCTACATGTACATGTATATATATATCACTAGTAAAACTGCACATTGATGAAAATATTCTACAATTATGTATCTGTAATACGTTATGCATCTGCATATGTTAATATCTGATATTAACAGTAAACATACCAGATTAACATTTGTGATTGCTTTAAGTATCATGCGTATTGAATAGAATATGATTAAATATGACGATACGATGGCTAGTGATGAGACGTTCCAGAGTTAGCAGAAAGTGATGAGGCAAGACAACATGAACTGATAGCAATCTCTCATTATGAAAGTGAGCTGACCACATCGAAGTCAGAAGTGTAATTTGTCACGAGACATGACAATTTTTACCAATAACTAATAGTGAATTAAATACAACAAGTTAAGGAAGGAACATTGCTGAACAGTCAGGCCATCTGTGATTTGGTGTCCTGTAGAGATATTGAAATGAAGTATTTAGCTCAGCAAATGGTTCCTAAGAACATGTAAGTAATAATTTAGTTAATGGTTGCAAATACATGTACATACATTTAACGAATAGCTGTATACCTCGAATCACTGTATATTACGAGCTATACGGAACAAAACAAAAAAATTTCTTCACTTTCATTTCTAAGTTAATGCAGTTAGTTTCCTGAAATGATTTCGCACTTTGAACTTGCTCAAACCAATATTTCAACAACTGTTTGAGAATTCAGTATTTTGGCTCTCTCTAATGGTTAGTGAACATAGTTTGGAATCAACTTATGAAATCGCCATACCAGAGGAATGAGCAGACTCGACGAAATAGATTACAAAAGTTTAGCTGTAAATACTCAGAATAACAGGTGTATGAAAATGAACGAATTAAATAGATTATATATTAAATACAGTACGTTATATCTATATATATAATATTGATATTACATAGTGTATATAATATATAGTATATATACTATATACACTATATAATTGTACATACAATGAACTATTATATGTATTATTATATAGTATATAATATAGTAGGCACTATATTATAAGTATATTAAAGACATTATTCTTGATATTTTATGATGATTTGCTGAGCAAGCGATTACCAAAGCTAGGACTGCACTAAACCAATTGTTGAAATGGCCGTTAGCTTTATTCATGCATTTTAACTTAAGTAGATCATGTAACTACAGACAGATGGATTTTCCAAGTATAGCAAGTTAATACAGGCTTATGAAAATACATTCGCTTGGTAATAACAGCCAATTTATTAAACTGAACTTTATGCAAGCGTAAATTGTATGGCCAGGCAACCCAACAGTAGATTCCTTTGAGATATTTTACAGGGAGCATCATTAATTCTGGTAAAATGTGTCATCAAGAGGTAAAGATTAAAAGCTGATGTTGGGAAACGATACTAATTGTAGTGGATTAGTAATGTTATTTACATGCTGATAGCTGTCAAGAATATTCGACTATTCATAAGCTGTGAAGCTCTTGATAGTGTGTATGGTGCGGTCTTACATTTAGCTGATGTCTAGCAGGAGCACACGACCTGTTCCAATAAATGAATTAAATCGGACAATTTTGGTTAGCTTCTAGCATAAACCAATTAATACATACAAACACGCCAGCATATGAATGTTTAACAAAGTGTCCTCAGTGTTGACCTGAAGCTAGACAAGCAAACTTTAAAATGATCACAGGACTGGCAAACCAACATGGCTGAAATAACATGGACAGAAAAACTGATGTTTAACCAAAGGATCTTTTAATCTCACCTGTTACTTGTACCTCCAATCTGCCAAGTGGAGGAAAATTTGGTGAATCAAATGCATCCAAAGTGTCTGCAGAAACTTTTCGAGCTCGATTTCCTCTCAGAAGAAGGTTGTTAAAATATATGCACACCTGTTCAACAACAGCTCTATCAAGGCTGCATCATGACTGGAGTAAGGTTGTATACATGCGTACCTATCTATGCTACGCAATTTTATCTCTACTACAGCTTAAACAATGCTATATATTCAGGTCGGTTTGTAACACAACACAATAGCATGTTTAAAGGCTTTCATTCTAACAAAACAGGTTTAAAGGACAACAGAATAATGCGATTTTTCACCAGCCACATAATAGGCAATTCAATTTGAACACACCAGTATAGAACATAGCTTTGCGATTTCCAAAAATCACCAGACAATTCAATATTGCAAACAGACGATTCGCAATATATCGCGATATTATTATTAAGTAAACTGTTTGTAAATCTTTGTTAATATTTTCTGTACATTTTAAATCAAAAAGAAAGTGTTTTGGGTTCATGATAATTAGAAATATTTATTTCATGAATGTCGATTAGCGTGGAAGGCCATTGAATGAGCTTATTATAAAACACCAGTGTGTTGTAGTTTCAGTATCGCTCATTCTAAAAAATGTCAAGTATGAGATAAATCACCATTACACAATTATATCGTTGTTACGATTGTCGATATCTCTTTAAATGGTAGCGACTTTCAACTCATCTACCTTTAAACCAGACAATCACCACCAAACAATTAAACAGCCGTATCGCAAAGCTCTAGTATAAAAATCAACCCCAACATTGCATGTCTGTGTCATATACATGTACATGTATGTACAAACTATCCCTCCAAAACCAAATATGATGTCTCTTAAGTAGAGGCTTTGAGTGTTTTTAAGATCATTGCTGTGCATACAGTGTCTCTGTGATCTTGGCTGGACATGTCTGAGTTCAGTGGCAAGGGAATTCCAACAACTGGCAACACCCAGTGGCAGAGAGCGATTTAAGCTGGGATTATATACCACTGATACTAGCAGTATAAACTATCAAACTATGAGCACCAAAAAAGAGTTTAATTCCTCGTATCAATTTATACCATATTATACTTCATAAAAAGGTAGGTCTGTGTTTAAATGGGCAACAGTGCAATGTTTTGAGAGCTTACGAATGCCTTATAATTATGAAATGATTAACTATAGAGCCACAGAGTAAATGTCACTGAATGTTCTCAGTATTACGAGTTTGAGTGAGAACTCAATATGGACCCTTCCATGTAGGATACTGACACTGCTAGCTATTCATGCTAAGTTTCCATTTGGTGACTGTAAATTTAGCTTGCCACTTAGCGAGCTACATACTATTATTACCAGATGCTGTCTAATCATCTAGCAAAATAACATAAAAAATCACATTTTGATGTTTATATCCATCTATCTCCTCGATACCTTTACTATTACTAAAATATGCTGTGCCATATAGTTTGATATAAGTGTAAGTTCTAGAGACATCAACATTCAGAAAATTTATTTTTTACATGTTTATATCAATATACTTTACCATGTACCTTTACTATTACTACAATTCGCTTTGCCACATACTTACACAAAAGTGTAAGTTTTAGAGTAAGCAACATTTTTTGATAGCCATGTAAATGTGTTAGCTTGTTGAAAAGTGACATGGATTGAACTGACTATAAAACAGACAAGCCACACTACGAGTATGCTGAACAGATCAACCAAATCTAATTGGGAGCTATAAACTATTCTTTAGTTTATGTTTGAGGCTGCTGGCAGAGGTCCAGTGGCACTAGTTTCAAAGTGAATTGTCCGAGGGGATATCTATTTAATAAATACATCATAACCACAATCGGAATGTGACCTGTTGCATGGCAACAGCAAGCCTTCAAATGACGTACCTCTGGAATATTAAAACTAGCTGCCATTATAAGAGCTCCCATCAAATTTTCTCTTCCATCACTTCTAGTTTCGAATATTGGAATCTGTGCACCTGTAAGATAAGAAGCACTTGCTACTCATTTCTATAAACCTTATAGAAAGAGATGCCGAAGAGGTCGACATTCATATGCCTATGCTAGTTCTAGAAACACATTCACAGTTGG
Source organism: Watersipora subatra (assembly GCF_963576615.1). Taxonomy (NCBI): domain Eukaryota; kingdom Metazoa; phylum Bryozoa; class Gymnolaemata; order Cheilostomatida; family Watersiporidae; genus Watersipora; species Watersipora subatra. The sequence goes on along the minus strand of NC_088714.1, from coordinate 48,664,963 downwards.
GTTAGTAGAGATATGGCTCTAGAAAAGGTTGGCGCATATAGACATGGGAGTAATACACAGACCACCCAACAAGTATTCTGCGGTGCATGGACAACCCAGGCAGTCCTCGGAGATACACAAACTAGCCAGCAAGTCCTAAATGGTACACAGACCACCCAAAAAGTCTTCAGCGATACACGGACCACCCAGCAATTCCTTGTGTGACATCCCCGTGTTCCGTACCCATCTTGCCCAGCATGAAAAATCACTGAGGATTTGCGAGTAACGAAACTCGCTTGACTTGCAGACTTTTGTCATTCCATCTTGCAGATGATGCAAACATGAGGATCAACAGCATCATGGAAACATAGTGATGGAGAAGACTTGAGAGCGGTGAGACCAGACCAATCAGCAAACATTTAGACTAACCTGTGAGAATCACTGGTTTGCCTAGGTTCTCTAATATAAATGACAGGCTGGCTGCGGTGTAGCACATCGTGTCTGTACCATGTAAAATTACAAAGGCATCAAACTTTTTATAGAACTTCTACAAATATCAACCAAAATACAGATAAGTGGTAATAGTTCATACATTCAACTAGCTAATCTACTTGAAAACATTTTGTATGTGAAAAGACAAACGAGAACAAGCCACAGTAAGATATTAAAGTTACTAAACAATATTTCTTTATCTGACTTTTAAATCTAAAAAACTAAATATATATTAGAAAATCATCAAAAACTTTCAGCTACATGTATATCTGAGTGATTAATAGGGCTTCAACAAGGTATACATATGGCAGGCAGCCAAAATGACATCCATTTTTAGTATTAACAATTCAGTTTAAAACTCTCACCATTACACTATCGCAATAGCTCCATCTTATAGTTTTCATCATGTATCACAACTATCTGATACCAAATTATGCGTGAAACACTTCATACCACCATAAGAGAAGACAACCCTTAGTCTGACAAGTCAACCAATAATAACATATTGTTAGTAAATTGCGTATGACAGGACCAGAGTTCCCAAAATATACAATAAGTAAATTTTGAGAGCTTGTACAACATCAAAATATACAATCAATATTGGTGTACAAGTAGTAGTAGTATAGACAAGGTAATACAGTCAAACCTCTACTTGAGACCGCCTCAACATACAACTTTCTAACATACAACATAAAATTCCAGCAAATACTCTGTCCTAGACCTGTTATAATTTCCAGCACGCTAAATGTATGAGTGAAACGTTCTGAAAAACTGTTGTTTCATAGATAAAAGTAAAGCTGGCAAAAACTAGAAAGAAACAAAAGAAAATATAAAAACAACAAAATATGTTAGTTAATTTAAACTTTACCTAGTCTAAGGTAGCGTAGGTCACAAACTGTCTACATCTTATCACCAAATCTGTCTCGTGATATTATTTATTTGGGAACAACAACAAAAATATTTTTCTATTGATCACTACACATTTTTCAATAATTACCTGTGGTATTTATTAAAAAGTTCATCATAAATTTTTGGGCTGTAGAACGAGTTGAAGAAATCACAGTGTATTCTTATAGTAATATTCGCTCCAACATAAACTAGTTTTAACATGCAAGTACGAGTATTAACTTATAACTATAGAGGTTTGACTGCATGAGAATTACAATCACTGAGCTCACCACCATAATCCACACAATGGAGAATGAAGGAAAGGAAACCCAAGCAGGGGAAAAGTAATATTATATTTATAATCTAGCAAGGGAAACCGCAATTGATGGGCAACTAACCTAAAATTTTAATATATGCTGTAATCTAGCTTTAGCTCCAACATGTTGGTTTTTAATACCGTCTATGGTTTTGGATAAAGACTCTTACCTCTGCGAATATACTGAAAAGTAAGGGACTGAGATCAATATACTTTAATTACCAAAAATCTATTGCATGAAATCATTAATATTTCAAGAAATAAAGGGCTTGAGATATTGTTACGCAATAATAAGTGTTATTCACTATTTCATCTTTTTTATATACATGTATATTTATATCTGTGAAAATACCTGGTCTTGGATAAAATGTTTTTACTTAAAAGGATAATATAACAATATTTCATTTTTAAATATATATAAAGTTCGCAATTAAATTATTAATCAGCAAATTTGATATTTTCAAAAGTAAAGAAACTAATTCTATGATAATTGCAAATGTATTTAGACTCAAAAACCAAAAAGATGTATCATTGAATTTAGATAATGGGTTAATTTATATATGGCATTTTTACTACATGAAAATTCATGGTAATATCAAAATACAGTTTTCCTACAAATAAATGAAAAAATAAACCATAATTTCTTTTAAAAGGTGACAACGCCAACAATCCAGCCCATGAATGCCCATAATATAGAACCAGCATTTTCACATCATGTATTTTTAAGAAACTAAAAATGATCTTCCACCTATTAAGGTCTCAGTTAAATGCATCTATTATTAGGTGTGAATTGTCGCTGAGATAGCAATATATAGTTACTTTAACAACTCCGAATGCAAATAATGATGAATCCCAGACACTTTGCAAAATGTTGCTGATCGAAAGATACATCCAGGTCAATACTAGCCAATTGTGTCTGGCCAGTAGGTCTAACCTTGTGGCAACACCTCAAAAAATAGGGTCATGGAAAAAGAAGCTACCGCAAGACTACAGATGTAGATAACATATAAAAAGCAAAAGTCTCACCCATATTTAAATGCTCTTTTACTGTTTCACACTATTTCTAACAAGACATCAAACATTTGTTGGTATTAAATCCTAAAACATTCATTCCTGTAGGACCTGCCTCTATCTCTAATTCATGTAACTGTCCAGCAGCTGGGATGGCCTAAGGATATACAGCATCTGTACACTCTTTATATCATTATCACTGTCCCTCCACAAAAGTCAAGAGAATAGAAAACGCAAGATTAATGCCGTACAAAAGCTGAGGCCGTACAAACCAACATTTATACGAAAATAAGCAACCAACCAGAAGTCTGCACAGTCAGCTATTTGCTAATGATGAGGTAAGTAAACACAGCTATTGAATCATTTCCTTCTGATCAAAGCCTTTAAAAGGTCACCGTATTTTAGCTTTGTCCTTGATCAATAAGCAAAATCAATGACAGCAACATAGACAGGAAAATTTAGTGGTCTAATGTTAAGGCAAAAGTGTTTTAAGCCTAAGCTGTCAAGGTACTCCTGCCTAAACAAAATCTGAATATACAAGATAATAGTTGTATGACGGCATCCAATTACATGCAATCACCAAGTGAGACATGGGGAGATCGAGGTTATACATAACAGACTAGCTGATGATTGCTGTTAGTGCTAAGGTCATCGTCAACACCGGTTTAAAAAAGGTGGGCTGGATGTAGTCAAAGTAACAGATTAAGCAGTATATGCACATATTTATCTCAATTTAACTTAGTTTTACAGAAGAAGTGGGAGGGTACCTTGATATCCAGAGCAATTTGAAGCATGGAGTCTGCATCGACATTAGCACTATCTATGAGGTGCTGGTACTCATCGACCACATACTTCAAATGTTTCGTGTCTTTTCCACTGACCACCCTGCAACATCAACAATACATGAGAATATATACATGTATTCCTATCAGATGAAGTCATAAATTACATCCATCAAACACTAACTTATCTGACAATACTATTTCCTATATACAGTATTTAATAATTGCCCTTTATGCTAACTCTCACTACCTCAAATTATGCTTTTCAAGAAACAATCAAACTTGTGCCATATTCCTTATACTCCATGTTCCTTTTTTGGAAACGTAAATAATTCTCATCTAAATCTTCTCGATTCAGCATGTATAGGATTTGTTGTAATTTATTGCGTGCAATTGTGGTTATAAAAACCTTCTTATACCAATAACTTTAATATACGTATACTTGAATGTACAAATGCATATGATATGAAAGAAGGAAATAAAAATTTAGGTGGTATGATTGTACAAGTATCTGTACAGAATGTTATCTTCAAGCATTAAAAATAAAATGTTCAGAATTTAGCCTACATAATCATTCATAAACATAACATTACAACTGTTTGGTTTACATATTTGAAATCAGGACAAAAAGAGGATTAATATAATATATAATTAATAGTTATTGACTACATTCATAATGAGTAGCTATGTTGTAATGAGATTTGTAGTTTTCCAACAAAGGGGTTCAGTAAATACACTAACATGTCTGGTCAGAGCCGAAATAAGTAACAGAAATAACTTTAGCAACTGCACAATCCGGTGAATGCATTTATGGGTGTCAATCAGTAGTCCTTTAGCTACTAACACTCAAAGCAGAGTAGTTTCACTAGCTGGTTAGAGGCATTTATCCTTACCAAATACGACAAAGTTCCAAGTGCTAATAGCCTTTGTCACGAATATATGTTATATTAAATATTATGTTGAGGTATTATGATAAGGTTATAATTACAGTAACAGCGTGTCTTAAGAGATCTTAGGATAAACTCTAGAACAGAAGCTCTCTGCTTGTTTCAGGTCATCACTAATATCGAGTAAGTATGCACAATATGCATTTTGATTTGAAAAAATATTTTATGAAAACAAAATTTAAAAAGTTATACAAAATTAGCGCTAGATAAAATTCTATTCTAACTGAAATATACTTTCTCATGGATGACCCAAAAAGCACTCAGTGATACATGGACCACCCGGAAAGCCTTTGGTGATATTTGAAGCACCCAAAGAGTCATAAGTGATACATAAAACACCCAGCGTATCTGCAGTAATACATGGACTACCCACAAAGTCATTGGTGAGTCAAAGATTCCCAGAAGGTCTTTTCTGATAAATAAACCACCCAAAAATCTGCAGTGATAAATTAACCACTCCTCAAAACATCTGGAGAGATGCATGGACCACCCAGGAAGTGCTATGTAGTACATGGACCACCCAGACAGTCTGCAGTGATTCATGAACCACTCAAGAAATTCTATGTGGTACATAGAACACCCAGACAGTCCTCAGTGATACATGAACCACCCCAAAAGCCCGACATGGCACATGGACCACCCAAACAGTCCTCAGCGAGACATGTACTGTTAGTTTAGAACATCTGCTTCTAGACTAGATAATCACCAACTAGTTAGTTACACTGTGAATCTACTCAACAGAACAACCATAATCTTACAGAAATGTATGAAAAAAACTTGAAAAACTAATTTTCTTAATTTTTCAATTGCATGAACCAAGGAATAAAAAACAAACACACAAAAGACTTCAACATTGAGACTAATCCAGACGTACGGCATGTAAAGGGGAGGACATCTGAAGCTGTGTACGACAGGATGATCCACAGAAATCTTTTGGACATTCTCAGCATAGACAGGGTCATGAAACATTGGCTGTGATGATAACCAGCTGTGGAGGACGTCCTTCTCACTCACATACACTAAGTAACAGAATGATCATTTGCATGAAACTATCACCTGAATGTCATGAAAAGCTGTGATCTGAATTTTTAATAGAGCTATTACTACCTAGATGTCAAATGAAGCAGCAACAGAGCCACATTAATACAACTTCCACAGAAAAAATCAAAACAAATGGGAAGAAATACAGACAGGTAGCTGCATTCTGAAGGCCAAAGGTTAATCGACAGACCTTAATCCGATATCAGTCAAAATTTGAAAATATCTGGCAAAAACTCAGTTAAAGGTTGACTTGCAACAAAATTCACATTATAGTTATTTGGTATTAAAAGGTTCACCATGTTACACTATGCTGTGTTGCAGATGCAAAATATGTGGAAATGTGATTACAAGCTCCTAAAAGCTAAAAAACGAACAGTTAATCGCAGCCATCACAAAAATGCCGTAGGTTGGCATTCCGCTGCAGTGATTCCGTCATTTACAATGATGATGAAATAGACACACAAGGACAATAGACATAGTTTTATTGAATGAGTGAAGTATATTTGTGAAGCGAGATTCCAACTACGACATTTTCGTGATGGCTGCGAATAACTGTTCGTTTTTGAGCTTTTAAGAGCTTGTAATCACAATTCCACATAATTATTTTGCCCCGACAACACAACAGGTGAATCTTTTGATACCAAATTACTGATATGTAAATTTTGTTGCAAGTCAACCTTTCAGCAAAAATTTAGCCAAAAATGTCTCCTTGTTTGGCTAGTTGAATGTATTAGTTGTTTCTAACGACTTTCGTGTTGCAATTATATATTTATTACCAGGATTCTGAGCAACTTGGTTTTATTTATGATGTATTATTAATATTTATATAGATGTTCAAAAAAGTATCAGCAATCATGAAAAGTGGTAAAACTGTTTACCACTTTTAATATTCAGTATCATATGTATAATTAATATGCTACAGAACCAAATTATGTTCAATATCATATGAGGTATACACGGGTTAGCATTATGAAACAGTAGAGACAGTGATACAGGAGGAAGAAAAACTGTCACAACACTACAAGATTATTTATTGTGGGTGTTTATAGATACAGCTGCATGCTAAATGCAATCATGAACAGAAGAGCTTAAACAGTAGCATGTGGACTTGCAGATTCTGTAAAACACAAACCCTTAGAGCAACATCAAACCTTATGAGAAATGGTTAGTTTGTACAAAACTACTTCACATAGTTGTATGAAACAGCATAGTTGTACATATAAACTATAAAAACTGAAACACTACCAAAAGTAATTTTAAAATATTAAGCTTTAAAATATTTAACAGATATTACCTACAGATAAATTACAGGTACAATGTAGGTTCAATATAGTAACTTTAAAGGCACAAAAATAGTAGTTTAAACCGACAAGTCCATTATAAAAAACTTTTGATGCATGTAAATAGATACTTACTATCATGTACACAGCAAGCAAGCCTATATGTGATCTTTAAAAAGTGGAAACAACCACAAAGAACCCAGTTTAAATAGTAGACCTACATACCTCCATCAGAATTCAACTTCATGCCAATAGTGCCACCAGTGTAGATAACCAGAACCAGTCCAAACTGTATTTCCTCCAAAGACTTTGTATCCCCATCTTTAGCTCTTGCCTCATCCTCATGAAGCCTCTCAGCAAACGTAGCCATACTCCCTCAGTCAATCATTTGCTCTGGAATCATAGATACTTTATCAACACCTGATGATATCTTATCTTTTGATTATATCACATGACATGCAAGGTTACCCAATGAGTTCTATGGTTGATTTTTATTACCACCCGTGTAAGGAATTTAGAAAATCTTAATAAGATTTAAAATGGCATGCGCTAACTATGATTGATGACAGAGAACTAGAAAATTGTTAATCCATTCCTATAGATTTGCGGTGTAAATGGCTATGAAAATACTGGATGGTACTAATATAATTGAACCTAAACTTGACAGGATTTCAAATGGAGTAGCAGAAACATTAACAGTCATAGCTATCTACTTGCCAATTTCAGTATCCACAGCTTTGAGACTTTTCTGTCAATAAATCCATAAAGTTTGCACTAGTAGAAGAACCCTTTAGACGTGTAAATTAAAAGTAGAATGAAGATGTGAGTAAATATCAATACTGTCTACAGCAAACAGCACTTCTGAATAAGAGCTAAAACTGTGACAAAAAATATTTCTTTTATATTATTTCTTTCTTATTTCTTATCTTACATTTTAATCTGTTGTTTGACCTAAGACCTGGATGTCAGCTGCATGGATTCAGTTCGTGCTATGTTTGAATGCCACTTCATGTTGACTTATATACTATTTTCATTAGAATGGATATTAAATGATATTCATTGCCGTAATTGATGTGCCTATGTCTGCATCACGTAGATGTCAACAAACCAAAACACTAATCTTTAGTTGCTGTGTCACAGTCAAAATATCAGTTCTGCAGTTAAAAAAAGCACTACTTTATCTATGATTAGCTGTATTACCCGGCGTTACCCGAGTAATAAAAAAGTCTTTGCACAGAAAATTGATTTGTATTCAACATATAACAACATTGGCCATTTTAACTTTCAAACTTCATATCATGAAAAAAATGTTTTGTGTAGTTGAAATAAATTAAAACAAATAAAACAACTATAAAAAGGTTTAGATGGAAATGTGAAATAATTAGCAAGTAATTGCTAAATTAAGTCTGTTTTGTTACAATTACAAAAAAAGATGATTTGGTAATGGTGCAATTAATACTAACTGAAAAAGCAAAATAAAAGCCTGAATATGTTGAATTAATAATAACAATTCTTGCATAGATGTGTGTGTATAAAAAAGGTTACTGTTCCACCAGAAGTAGTCCATCAAAACTTTGACTACAACGATTCTGGTACCTCTCGATACTGGTACCTCTCGATACAGGTACAAATGTAAAAATGAGATATCGTACTCTCCTTGTCTGATCGAACGGAAAGAGAATGTCGAGGCTCTTCTTACGGAGGCAATATAATTGTCCGCGTGAGAAGAATTGGCCTTGACACTAGATATAGTAATTGAACCTTACTAAAAATGTTTCTTAACAGGGGCATCGTATATCAGGATGTGTATGGGTGTATATTTGACTGACTAAACAGCAACTGAGCACAAAATAGTAACAGCTATGCAGGATAATAACAGAATTATAGACCGTAATTATATACGTAGAACAATACAGGATAATAGACTAGCTATCCAGGATAATACAGGATATCTATACAGGATAATGACTTTATAACACGCCTGGATAAGAAACTTGCAGATGCATTCCTCGTGAGTTCAAATCCATCAGAACGCGGAAATTCAATTCCAAGATTTAATAGCTATAGCTGGAACGACACACGTACTAATATTGAGAAATATATGTGTAGATTAAGAAATTGAAATGTTGAGAAAACTTAATTGTATTGCAAATATTTACTAGAAGCTGGGAGACTACAATTGTTCATTAGATGCCCAGTACAAACACCATAAATGCTTGCAGCCTTCCTGGTCCAAAAATAGTGTATAGGCATGGCCTACATGAACCAAAATGTTGCCAAGCCCCATGCTATTACTTGCAGTAACCCCACTGAGAGCTTAGACTAAGAAACCATTGACTATGACAGATGACTCCCTGACGCTTTTCCCAAATAAAACATTATTTGTAATGTAAATAAAATTTTCCAGAGCAACACAAAACCTTATTAGGCTGTGGGTCGAGCAGGCAAAAAGAGCTCTAGAAATGATGTTCCGTGGGCACCTCTTTTCAGTGGCAATTTCTGCAGTGATTTAGACTAATTTCGGTATGGAGAATTCAAAACTGGAGAGTTGCCGCAGCCGCCAGTCCTACTTCGATGAGAAATTTGATAAAATTATATTTTAGGATTTATCTCCCCTGTAAATAAGATTCCGTCCATAGAAGCATCAGATTTGCAACTTTTTAGCATAATTATTTTGCAGTGATTTAGGATGTCAGTGGTAAAGTCAAAATTTATCTTCTATCTATTATCGAACATTCCATATCCTGTGATTGTTACACACACATGTAAATTATATAAATGTATATACGTATATGTGTATATTATTGTATGGTTTAATAGCTTTATTTTACAAAAAAAAATTCAAAACACTAAAATTATGTTTTATAATCGGACACTGATGAATCATAGAAAATAATAAGATACAGGATAAGTGCGTTCATGATTTGAGCTTGACATGACTTGTGTAGCCCACATACATGGATCTCAAGAACTTAATTTGATAAACATTGACTAAGCATACAGGTTAAACACTTAGTCACTTTTTAGAAAGCTAGAAAAACACTTTTTAAAGAGCCTGAAAGGTCTCTTTCTAATGGTGTATGCCTTCAACTCGTCTGCAGGGGCTCCTCGATTCACAGAACATGCTATCAGAAACTGACTAACAACAGCAAAATTGAGCTTGCTAGGAGAAAACATAGTGAAGTGAGTGAGCATTTTTTTAGACTAGTGATACTTTACCACTCAAACATTTAAGGTGAGATAACGGAACTTATAATTATTCTCTAAAATAATTATTATATCATTTAATTACATAATCAATAATCATGATTAAGATGGAAGGAATGCTGACATTGTAATCTGTAGAAACCAGTAGGCTTAGTGGTGGCTACTGATCAAGATGCTTGTATTCAGATTGAAAAATAAACTAAATTTCAATCCAGCAAAGCATTAACTTTTAGTCTTGCCCTTGTTTATCCAATGGACAAATCATGCATGTATTCACTCTAGTTTATTGGTCTATGCTAACTATGTGATAGTGATTTCCACAGTCAATGTTGACCTGGCATTCATTTAGCTACATGAAGAGAGTCGGAAACCTGCTACTCATGATACACCTTGTCAAGATAAAAATGAGCCACCAAAGAAAATCACAAAATCCAATTCTGCTGTCCACTTATCTGCATCAAGACCTACATTTAAGCATATATGCATGACTTATGAAAATAAGGTGTGGTACTACTCACACAAACAACTACTTGCAAAGCTGTCCTTCATGTGGCCAAAACTTTGTCTGCTAGTATGTCCATCTATCCTGTAAATTAACCTAAGATATGATTTCTTCAGTTGCTTTGACTATGATTAAATAATTGATAAGCAGTACCCTGTATTGTTTTTTTGCAGTCCGACTTGTACTGGTACAACACCAATGATTGGCATCACATCACCCCACAAGCAACTATGGCCCCCACAACTGATTTAAACTCCCATCAGCATGTTCAAACATGGTTTCAGGCAAACACCTGCTTACATATGCAGATTAATTGAAGAATGCTACTACCATCAAACAGGAAGAACGTGTGCTTTATAGAACTTTGATCAATATGCGATTGCTTTAGAGATGGCCTCTCATAACAAGTGTTATGACGAATATATCTGGGTCATGCTCGATACACAGCTGCGTAAGTGGTGGAAATATTGATCAATCTTGCCTCAACAGAATTAATTAAGAATTTTGTTCACCATTTACCCATGGTGTCTTGGAACCTTTTCTGTACAGGAACAAGCAGAGAGCTGTGCCTCTAACTGTAGTTTTTGTATATGACAGCCCAGGTTTCCAGAAGGCAACTAAGTAAGAAACTTTTTCAGAGGACTAGTTCATATCAATAGCAGACATGATCCAACTACCATAAATGAAGTGACTCCGAGCTATGAAAGGTATGCGGCCATCCTTGTGGATGCTATGGCGCTTATTCAAGCCCTGTTCGCTAGTGCCATTCCTTCAACTTGCTGATGCCATTCTTGATGTGCTTATTACTCATACTAAGAAGTACAAGGCTGCTTGTGTAGATTTTGTGATCAACAACTATTGCAAGAATAGAATCAAGGGAAGTGAGTGAAGCAAAAGGTGATAAGAAACTACAGCTATCTTCATTTTAGTAATAAAGCTGTGAAGAAATCCAACTGAACAGCCTCTGCAAAGTCTGGAAGCAACAAGAAAGTGATGTTTGCATTCATTGTTCATATCTATAGAAGACATGATCAAACTACCATAAATGCAATCACTCCAAGCTATTGAGGATGTGGGGCCATCCTTATGGATGCCATGGCGCTTATCCAAGCCCTGCCTGCCAGTGCCATTCCTACAACATTCCATCAATTTGCTGATACCATTCTTGATGTTCTTATTGCTCATGCTAAGAAGTAAAAGGCTGCTTGTGTAGAGTTTGTGATCGAAGACTATTGCCAGAATAGAGCTACTAAGGCTTCTAAGCTCGGAGACAAACTGCCAATGTGAAAATCTTATAGGTTTGCACGGTTTCCCTAGCTGTGATGCAGTTTCATCCTTTGCAGGCAAAGGGAAAAGAGTCATAGGAAACTCATCAAAACAGAAGTCATCTTTCAGTAGGCAATGAAAGGACTCTAAGAATAACTTAATTTTCAGAGCAACTATATTCTCTCTGTGAGTCATACACATGCAGACTCCATGGCCAAGAAGATAGCACCCAGAAAAATGACACAAACTTCAACTGACTAAGGAACAGGCTTTTTGTGTCTAGGTCTAAGCCAGTCAGTCCCTCCCTTAAATCGGTGAAAAAACATGTGCACTGTGCCAATTATGTAGCAGCTACCTACATGTATATGGAAAGAGACAACAACGCAACTTGCCAATGCACCATTCTTTTCTTTACATTGGTGGATACTAGGTAAGAAACCACTTGATATTCTACAAGCAGTTCCGTGGGAGTGTGAAAAATCCAGATGCGAGGGAACTGATGTGCCAGTATCATGGCAAAGCTGCCTTACACAAAGCTTTGCACATGCATGAACTAAAACAAAACTGAAGCAGGAGTAGCAGAGAATGCCGATAGTGAAGATAATGACTAAGAACTCAACATATTGAACAAATGGTTAGGTTATGCAATATTTTGAAATATCTTAGCTCGTAAGATTGTTTATATTAGCTACTAATAATAATGCTAATAATAATCACCATGTTCACGCTTCTTGCAGCGTTCTCATTATTTTCTATGATTCATCAGAGTCAAGTTATAAAACATAATTATAGTGTTTTGAATTTTTTTGGAGAATAAAGGTATTAAATCATACAATTATATTATACACATGTACATATACGTATATACATGTATATAGTTTACATGTGCGTGTAATAATCATAAGATATGGAATGTTAGAAAATACATAGATACATAGAAGATGAATTTTGACTTCACCAATGACATCCTAAATTACTGCAAAATGATTATGATAAAAAGTTGCAAATCTGATGCTTCTACGGAAGGAATTTTATTTACAGGGGAGATAAGTCCTAAAATATCATTTTTATCAAATTTCTCGTAGAAGTGGAAATGGCAGTTGCAGCAACTTTTCAGTTTTGAATTCTCTATACCAAAATTAATCTAAATCACTGCATAAATTGCCACCGAAGATAGGTGCCAACGGAAATGCATGATAAACTGCCTTGCCCACGGCCTATATCTTTCAAGTAGTCCAAGGGGATATCTCTCCCTCTGCAACTGAATACGAGTTTTTGTTGAGACTAGTTTGAGTTTTGTTATTTATCCAGCACTCTAAAAATGAAAGGTAATTTTAAATTGGGATGCACTACGTATTTTTGCAGCCAAAATGCTGTCAGTTCTAATAATGTTGGCTTCAAAACTGCATGTATGCGGACTTTCTGCAAAAACTCTATACCTGGGACCTGCACTAGGCTGACAAACTGAAAATAAGGTGCTTTAGAGTTGAAGCAATGCAAATAAAAGAACTCATAGCTTTTATATCTGATTTCTGTTACCTTAAATTATATTCTATAACACTCTCATATAAACATTTTTTGTCTACATCTGCGTTTAACACTTATAATTTTAGAGAAATATATAAGGTTCCTTCTGTACACCATGATGACATGTCAATACTTGTGTTATAGCAAATATATGCATAAAAGAATAGTGTGTTGAAAGCATCAGTATGCAGATGGTTGCAGAAAATCTATTTCTGGTATTGGTTATTGCTTAAACATTTAGTGTTAGGCTTTTTGATTTATAAAAAATAGAGTGAATTTCTGGTCAGCAAATAACAGAGATGGACACTTGAGTTAACATGCATGCTTGAGCAAGCCTTCAGGCTAAATTTACCAACAAATAGAGTTGAATCGATTCTTTTGTATCTTTTACTTACTGCCGTATTGAAATGACTTGGCTCATCCTACCAGTAGAAATAGAATTAAATCGATTACTTAGTGTCATCATAGACGAATTGACTCGATTTTCAATTTCTTAATATGCAAAAAGACTCAAGTCAATGCTTCTCTTTATTATTATTATCTGAGTATGTCTATGATTAGTATTTATTACTGCGTTGACAGAAAATCCATCATGGACAGCGATATCCCATTAAACCAATCAGTTAATCAAAAGTACAGTCCAGTAAGGCGAGCTAGCTGCACACGTTTGATATTTTCATAAACCTCGATATCATCGCTCATGTTTTAGCTTTGTTGATAATATATAGTATTATTATTTATATACCACATTATGATATAGTATAGTTCTATAGTTTACCTGTGCACTGAAAACAAATTCAGCTATGTCGTTTTGATTGTCATGCGAACGACTGTATCTACATCTCATTCAAGCATAAGGTTTCGTCTTATGCAGTTGTCTCAATTTATCACTAAAGAGTGAGTCAGGACTGAGTAGTAAGTTAAACCTAGTTCACTGGTCCAGTTGTTCTCAGTTTTGTGGTTTGTTGGAAAGATCTTTCTCCCTAGATAAGTTTGATTTTACTAATTAGTTTAATATTTAATAAATATATTTTTCAACTTACTAGCAACAACAACCAATCTTTTTTACAATATTATTTTATTCATATTATAGATATGGTGGACACTACTGATAGGACTAGCGCCAGCAATGATGCCACCTTTTCTTCAGATGTAGCAGTGCCTGCAGTGGTAAGCAGTTTATTATTTATTTAGGTAATTATTGTGCTATAATAAATACGAGATGAATGAAGGAGTCTAAATGTAGTAAATGAATGAGAGAGAGAGCATTTTCTTTAATTATTATTGCCTATCCTAAGCTTTCCATTTTTTTGTGTATCTCAAACTATCTATTAACTGAACGATTGATTGTTGTAATTATTATCAATTTATTTGGTATTCACAACATTCATTTTACGTTTGCTACTAGTGAAAGTTAACAAATAAACAATAATTATTACAATATAACAAATATTAAATTTTTTCAAACGAATGAATAAATTGACTAATAAATAATTTTCATAAACAGCACATTAATAAAAACAATAATTAAACCATAATTGCCACGAACAGCTTTCATTGTGTTTTTAGCTATATCAGACACGCTGATTCCGGATTTTGTACTCAAAATAAAGATTGGTCCCTTAACTTTTAAAGTCATGAAGGCTTTTTTACATCATTTCGATATCGATCTCGAAAACAACACAATCGACACAACAAGCTCCGCCCACAAACATGTGACGTATGCTAGCTTTTTAGGAATGGAAGTTGGGGATGTTTAGTCCGATTTAGAATAATAGAGATGAGTGTTTTAAAACCCATTATTATCTAATTTCAGCCTTCAAAATAATCTGTCTTTTATGAAAGGTAAACAAGCTATTTAACATTGCCCGTAGCTTGTTACAGGGTGTTTAAAGCACATAAATTACATAATTTTTTAATTATATATTTCAATACATCAAAGTCTTGGCTTTCGAATGAGCCTATATTCAATACACAAAGAATAATAGAACTATGAAAAACGGGGTGTCAAAAGTACGTCCTGGAAAGAAAAACACTTGGTTCAGGTACTCAAAATGTGGCGTCATAATTCTCATTTAGCCTTAGGTCGCCGATCCCTTTTGCTGCCATTGAGGCTGTGTTTTTCTGTGACAATTGGTGCTGTTAAACCCAGAGAGCGCTAATAATAAACCAAGATTCTAGATAATCAACAATGCCCGCGATCGTGCTAACGCCCGACCAATACAAACACATGTTCTGGGTTAATTAATTATGCTTCAATAAATGTACTGTCATTGATAAAGGTAATGATATCACATCGATTAAATTATGACCTGCGGTTGCGTGGCCCTAGGACTAAATGTCAATCGTACTTTCGCGAGATCACGCAATGCTTGAAATTAATTAGTCTCAGTCGTCACCCTTAACATCGCATTAAAAATAAAGAGCTAGTGCATAATATCATCGGGAAAATATAGTATGGTTCTTGGAGTCTGAGGTACTTATCATATAAATAATATGTACATGGAGAACTAATGACACTGATTCCTTTGTCATCTTCATTGGTTCTCTGGAGTTGTCTTACCTTCGCCTGCCACTAGCGTCAGTATCGTCACTTTCGTAGTTGATAAATAAGCGGTAAGAGCACACAACAACGAATATGAGAATTGTGACGTCACAATTTTTGAGACTATGCCAGTAAACTTTTTCGCGGTAGAGCTCTGGGGAAATCCTATAAACACCAACCAATGTCTGTCTCACCATGGCAAACAATAGCTCATTCGAAAGCCAAGACTCTGATGTATTGAAATATACAATAAAAAAATTATGTAATTTATGTGCTTTAATAGGTTGAACGCCAAGAAAAATGAGCTCAAAAAGCGTGATTTTATCACAAGTTAGTGTTGTTTTATCAACAACTAAAAATCCCCAATTTTCTTTCACCCACTAATAGCTTTCACTAACTTGTATTTGCTTTTTGAACTCAAAAAATTGGTGCCACATTCTGCTCAGCCAGTGGCACCTGTTGTGGTCAAGGAGCCAGAGGAGCACAAAGTAGGCCTCTTCAACAAATTGAAGAAGAGAACCATTCCTCCTCCAGTGTGTGATATTGGCTGAAAGGGTTAACTACTTAAATATCATGAGTTGGTTGCTACACATGAAGGTAATTTCACCTTTACTATTCTATTTTGGTTGTTTGTATATGTCAGTTGGGACCAATTATTGTTTTAGTGGTTGTTGCTTATGCTGTAGTAACCATAAGCTATGTGTAGTGATGTGTTGAGTAATCCAATGTGATATCGCTCAAATGTTGGTGGATGCAAATCTGGTAGCTAATTTGTATAAATGAGAAATGTCATGCTCTGGTGCTGTTCAATACGCATGCCGGATAAACTGTAGAAGCAATTTGATTGTCATCATTGAAAACTTTTACACAGGTTCCTATATCAAATGTTAAAGTAACAAAAGAGGTAGGTG
Organism: Watersipora subatra; assembly: GCF_963576615.1. Classification (NCBI taxonomy): domain Eukaryota; kingdom Metazoa; phylum Bryozoa; class Gymnolaemata; order Cheilostomatida; family Watersiporidae; genus Watersipora; species Watersipora subatra. The sequence goes on along the minus strand of NC_088714.1, from coordinate 48,648,269 downwards.
CTCAAGATGGCTGAAATTAAGGAGATTCTATGCATTCCACATTAGTCATGGTTGCAGCATCTTACGCTCCCATAGATCAAGGGTGACCTCAGCAACTTTAACAAAACTTATATTTTGTAAATGTAACCACCAAGCGCTTTGAGAAACTGCCCTATGATATATGATAAAATAAAACTGCAACAATCAATGTTTATTTCATTTCTCAGTTTGCTTTGCATAGGAGTTACCCAACAACATTCGCGTGGGAGAGCAACTTCTATTCAGAGCAAAGGCCGAACAGACTAGCTAGTGGACAGGTGGCAATTAATAAAGAATTGATGTTTTTCAAAGAGCTGAATTGAATCGATTCATTGAAAGTCGGGATAGCTACAGAATCGAGAACTGAATTGTAGTGTTCTGCCTATTGAATTGAAAAGAATTGATTCTTACCTGATCCATGATGCAAAAGAATTGTGAATTGAATTGCTAACTTTTGATGAGAATTAGATTAAATCGAGTCATGTTTTAAAGCCTCAAAAACATCTCTGGCAAATAATCGTGTAAAAATGGGTTATGTAGAGGTTTGAGTTATCTATTAACGATAAGTCTTGGTTGCGCATAAAATTGAAATGCTTGATGAGTAACTGCATAGCTATTTTACAAACCTAATACTTTTGTCTGTTTAAAACTTGCTATAAAATTCATCCTACTAAAAATAGCTAGTAATTTATCAGCATTGTCATGATAAGCCTTTTACATAAATTTGCTTTTTAAATATGCAAATAAACCGTCTCTACTTGCAGTGGTTCTAACCACAGACATACATATATGGTTGAAAGAATAACCAAAGAATCTAATCCGAGTCTTCTCACACCATGAAGAAAATTAATTGGATTAAACCAAGCTATGAAGATAAAGTAAATTCAAGCCTACACTGAGGCATATTTTACGGCAATCAATTGAGAAAGACACGATAGATAGGGCTTGGTCACGTGAGCTAGTTACTTTCTTTTGCAATTCAAAAGGTCAACGGCTGCATGCAAATACTATACGAGTCCAATTAGTCAGGTGTCTGATATTTAAGAAAAGCTTCAGTACTTCAAGTTTATCATTTATGGTACAAATCTTCAAGGCTGAGACTCAAAATATCAATTCTTGCAATATACGATCAATCACTTACGACTATTATTTAATTTCACAGAATTTTGAAATAAAAATCAATGTTAACGGCAAGCACGCCGGTTCCGTAATCCCTTAAAAAATCATCCATAATCGCCTGACTCAAAACTATTATAAGTTCAAGATTGTGAAACAGAAATATATGAGCCATTAACATATATGCACCTTTAAATTAATTTACCACAACTAAAAAACTCTTTACATACCACCCATCCAAATATAACTCCAGACTTAACGTGAAATCTAATCTCATATGTTTATAAGAAAACGTTCTAGCAAAATTTCCCCAACAGACTGACGACAGTATATAAAGCCTAAGTTCTACAATTGTAATTACAACGTGAACGAAAGACACGTTCACCTTGTATACGCTTAGTAAAACCAAAACTCTGTCTAAGCAGCAAACGATTGCAGGATTCTAGTACGAGTAATAAAAATAATCAGACCTAGAAACTGCGGGCTCGGCTAGTATCGTCTGCCACATTTGGCGTGATAATAAAGATTTTTGTGATATAGTATGTATATTTTGGTAGTTTATGTGGAAAATTCCCATCACTCTTATACATAAAAAAAATTTTGTAACAAAGGAGGGAGAGCGTAACTCTAGTATATACAACAATATTTACATGAGAGCATAAATCCAAAGAGAAACACAGCATTTACCAAATACAGCATTTCCCTTGTAAGAATGCATAAATTCTTTAAAGACACCAATGAGTGTGAGTTTTGGAAACATGAGAATGAAAAAATGAAAACAAAATATTTGCTTAATTTTCTTCTAGTAACGCACGTCTCGTTTGTATGACTTGAAAGGACAACCTAACACGAGCAAATACTGTTATGGACTAAGCTGAAATTTTTGATTTCAGAGTGTCAAAAGCTAGAATGTGAACTATATCTAGACAATTAATCTTAAGAACATTGCTACCATGTTGAATGTTACGGTTGTTTGTACGTGACAGTTGAACTAGTTTCAGAGTGCTAAGGAATTAGTGGAGACAAATACTATAACTAGCAAAAACAATTCACCACATTTCGCAGCCTGCAAAAACTAGTTTATTGCTCATCTTTAGTGTAGCAATTGTCTTACCCCGTGTACATACTTGTTGTACATATTTTTATATGATATATCTCCTGATATTTCCAGGTATTTCGATTTTTAAACAGAATACCCTGGTATGTTTAGAGGTCTAGGTCTAGGCAAGCTAGCACATCTATATAGTATGCAGTTGTATGATGATGTAAAGTTTGTCGTATTAAACGTACCATACAAAGTGTTCCACACTTTTATGTTTTCTGTATGAATAGGTTGAGTAGCTTGTGTACACAATCTTTCTTTACTTTGCATATATTCTTATAATCCAATTCAGTGAACATTCTGCTATTTGCATCTCATTTGTTGAAGCAACATACATGTACGATGTATATCTATATAAGACTCTGCCAATTAAACAACCAGCAGGGTGATCCGATTCTTCCTGAAATTGTTTCATTTCATCTAATGGCAAACTCTACGCCCTACGTCATCTCTTCAACAGCTAGTTTGGTTTACCATCCTCTCACCATTTTTTGTCGATAGACAGAGATTGCCAAGATTTGTAGCTGGTTTATTACTAAGGCAAAGCTAATCAGCCATAACTATTGTTATATAGTCACTCACCACATCTTCATGAGATGGAAGAAGGAAGAAGCAAGTTTCTCAATATGCCCTGGTATATCTATACATGAATATATATAAGCTCATCAATAAGCTGAAAAGGCTACATAATCCTATCGGCCTGTTTAGGAGGCTTGGCCTCCCAAAGCCATTCAGGCTTCTTTAGCCTAAGTTCCTAAAATATAGTCAGGTGCTCGATAGATGCTGCATATACAACAACTATTTCATAATCAACTGGCTAAACCAATCATAGCTATTTCAAGCCTTTTAAAAGCCTTCTGACTATACCATTTTCAAAACAGCAGGCACCTATTTTCGAGGAAGAGGAAGATTGAGAAAGACTCCAACGGTTATGGTAAACTACTGCAGCTAAGCAGATGATTATGTCTCATCATTTTCCAGAGTTTTCCATTGTCCCTTCTCTTTGAACACAGTTGATGGTAAAGATCATGCAAGGAAAAAGAAGTTTTAGCCTTAGGTTTGTCTATATCACTGAAGCCCATGTAGAGTCTTCACTACAATATATAAATATGAAAATGAGCATGATTAAGCATTATTGGCTTTGGTGCTAATTCTCGCTTGTTGGTTTCTACATAGCAACATTCTTCATATTTATTTGTTCTTTAGTACTGCTCTTGTAGCAGACACAGATTTATTTTAATTTGATTGGCACTGTGTAAAAAAACTATAGGTAAAGATGAAGTGAAATGAAAATTAAATGTCAAAAATTAGAAAAAAACAAAGTTTCTGTTCCGTCTAGTACAATATGTGTCGTGGATTCAGTGTGACTGATTATAGAACTGCAGGTGTGTATGTGTGTATTTCAGTTTGACTGTGAAACTGCAATGTACAATGTGTGTATCAAGTACAGTGACATAATATGTAAGATAAAATTAGCTTAAGGTAAAATTATGAATCTATATACATGTGTATAAATCTTTGTGTCTGTCATTTGTGTGTTCAGTTATAGCGATAAAGTTTTAGGACTGAAAAATGTGCTTAGTACTGAATTTGAACTCAGCACCTCCAGTTCTGTAGACAGCGAGCTTTCCTATTAAGCCTTGAGATACAATGAATTATATGATTGTGGCTATAGACTTACATCGATTAAAATACTCATGCTTGTATCGCTTTGGGTTATTTACTAGCACTGTTGATCATTACGCGTAACGTAACGCTTATTAGGCTGGCTTCTGACGCGGCTCTTACTGTAGTAAAGATTTTACTAGCTTATCAGTAAGCTAATCAAAATTATTGGGTAATTATTTTATCACTCGCGTGATGCTAGGCATTCACCTAGTATAGACATGCATATATATATATATATATACGTATATATATATATACATATATAGGAGGCGAGTGCTCAAACTCCCAGGTCTCTGGTAGGAGACCCGAGTTAGAGCAGAATTTACCACCCATACGGGGTATCCTGGATGAGGAAACAATTTTTTTTATTATTATATATATATATGTATATATATATGTATATATATACAATGTATGTATATATATACAATGTATGTATGTATATATATATATATACAATGTATGTATATATATATATATACAATGTATGTATATATGTATAGCCTATATATGCATGTAACATTTTTAGTATTTATAAAAGCAGTACGATATATTATGAATTAATATGAATATGAATATTATTATATTATATACGATATGAATCTCAATGTATAGATGAATTTTAATATTTATATACAAATGTGTTATATATATATATAAGCATAATACATATTATATATAATATATATTCATTCATTTAATGTATATTCGTATAAATTCATGGGGTAATTATTTTATCATTTGTTCAACGCCGGACACCCATCTAGTTATACATAAAATGAACAAGATTTATACTTCTAGTTATTTGTGAAATCCATAAAGACGAGCTAAAGTGTAGAAATATTTTTGCCAATAGAGTAATAGGTATAAGATTACAAAGGAAGAGCACTCCTTTTCCAAGGAAGGAGTGAAGGTCTGACTTATGAAGGCTATGCTTTCGATATGGATGTCTGAGTTCCAATCAAAAGCATAGTTGTAATGTGGGCTTTATGACATGATTAAGATAAGACTCTAGCTTATGTTAGACAAATGGTGAGTGCTAGATAAGGGATTAGACCCTAGAGAGATGCACAGATGGCTTGTATGTAGTAGACTTCAGCAAGAATGCACAAATAAAGGGCCACCACCGATGACCTTCGTTACAGTTTTCTTCAGGCAATAAAAATGTAGCTTTTATCAATAGCCAAAGAAAAAGGTTCCCATATATGCCGCAAGCACTGGCGACAGCACTGCAGGGCTATCAGCGGTGAAATGTGAGCCTACGCGGTGAGTACTGTAAAGGTTTTGTGCCACCCTTACTTGTTCCACCAGTATAAGACTTGATGCATAAGTTTATACATATATTTTCTGCTTCGTTCATAAGAGTACATGAATAGTTAAGCACATGCAATGAACAGGCCCAGAACAGCTCTGCTCTCTAACGCGAATGTTCAGGCTTATATAGCGGTGAGCCCTCCCCCTCCCCGCCCTGAGCTTGGCTTGGCTCTACTCAGCTCGGCTTGGCTCTGACCAGCTTAACTCTCACCTCGATATTCTGCCTGACTGAGCACAGCCCGGCTCGGCTTAGCTCAGGCCTAGGCTCAGCTCTCAGTGGATCGCATTCCACAACAGTGCCGCCGAGTACCGCTGGTGCCGGTGGTAGTTGCCGGCGGTCAATGCAAGAGTTCAGTGCTGTTTAACTTTTGTGACGAGTCGCAAACAAAACCTTCCTGAAATGCATTGTACAGGTGAAGGTCGGCATTTTCAAAACGGCTTGGGGAGTGAACATTTTTTATGCAATTATTAGCGATGCAGCTTCGTGTGAACAGAAGCCACTGAGTCTAGCGTCGCAAGTGTTTTGCTGCGCACGATTACCGCTGGGGTCTCGCAGCCAGTATTGGAGCCAGGCTTTAGAGACTTGGTGGTATGACTTAGTTTAGTGATTTAGACTTCTAGAGTGAACCTTGTGAACAACAGCTGGGAGTTGTTTCCCAACTTGAAGGTCACTGGTGGTGGGGACAAGAAAGCATCCAATCATAAATTACTTCTCTGCTAAACTATGTAGATTAGTCTGCATGGCCACCCAGATTGAAGACTAAGGCCACCTAAGTGGAATCAATGATATACAGCCCCCCTGAAATTCAAGGTTTGCTATTGTGAACCGCAGGGTCTACTGACTGAATGAGCCAATAAAACGATAACAGCGAGTCGTGTTTTTAAAACCTAACAAGGCAACGCGATCGCACCGCGAGAGTTGTGTTAGCTCCGAAACCCAGGCTAGCATAATCCTAACATAGCTCCAGCATTAAACCCCGCCTATATGACAGCCGTCGGCTATCCTTGGGGGGCTATATATCATTGGTGGAATAAATACTGCCACAGTAATGAGCCACTCTACTCATAGGAGACTGCAGAGTATTTACAAAACATTGGTACTAAGGGTATAAAATGAGGTCCATCTGTAACATCCAAAGTGTTTGGGTTTACATAAACACCCATCAATAGCTCAAATAAGATCAATATTCTGACATGAAAAGCGATGAGTTAATAAACAATATTGCTATGAAATATGTGTACGTGTGTATAGTTGAGCAGGTCAGCAGGTTAAAGATAAAAACTGACATGAGCCTTTGCAATGTTAACGGTTCAAAAACTGTCACTGTAAAGTTGGCCAATAGCAATGCATGAATTATGGTCTGACATTACGGTCTGGTATAAAACAATGTACCTACTAACTTTGTACTAACACAACCTGATGTGTTTAAAAATGCGTTATAAAATGATCTCCTCAACAGATGGATATTTCGATATAAAATGTAAAATTTCCATAGAAGGGATTTCTAATACACAGCACACCAAGTTTCTAGAAGCAATGTGGTTTGCTAAGTATACTTATCAGATATTACAAAATATGTAAAATTGAATAAATGGTCAACATTGAAATATTTTAAAATTTGCTCAGTTTTATAAGTCACACTTAGAATTCTTTTTAGCTCTGTTACATATGTCATATTTTCATAGTCAAAGAACATAAAATATACTTGAAAACATATGACTTGTGTATAGTTTTTGTCAGCACTCTCTGAGCATTAAGATGTTCTATTTCTGTTCTATTTCATCTCTTTCCGCTGGCTATACAGACCAGTGTCTCTGTTTGATCCAGATGCTTGTTCTCATAGCTCCGATGCTACCATGTGACACGACATCAGCTGATGAGGCCATAGATTAAGATTGAGCTTTTAGCCTAATACATATTTTTAGAGAGTGCCACTAGCCCTTCCTACCTTTTAATATCTGAGGATATATGCTAGATTTATGTTACCATATAATAAAACTTACAGAATAATGACAGGGCCAGTACTTGCCATACAGTCAAGCTACCACAATGAAGGGTTTAATTGCTGCATTTCTCCTGGTTACCGTTGTCTCTTCACATGACTTCTCATGGAGCAGTTGTGGTAAGCGTTTAAGAGATAGGAACTTACCGAGCTATCTGATATTGGAGCTTATCTAGCTATCGGAGCTTATAACTATGTATCTGATATTGACTATATGATGACAAAGTTTGTTTTATATAGGTTATAATTGTGCACATTTATATTAAATTAAATTGAAGATAAGTTGTTATTGTTTAAGTATTTATGGCTGTGAACCATAACAGTAATAACAACTATAATAATCATTTTAATAATAAGTTTTTCTACACAGCCGTGTGGTGGTAGGTGACTGGTTTTAGGCCGTGTTGAGTCCAGGTCTTAACAAAAGGCCAAAGGATCCAACATCTTCCTCAATTCCACTATGAGAGGACCTTCATATTGAGGAAGGTCCTCTCTTAGTGAGAGACAGACAGACAGACAGACAGACAGACAAACAACAAGTGCTCTATAATAGTAATAAGATATCTATAGAACTTTTTTACTGACCACATTACCTGATACCGCATTATAAATTTTCTTTGAATACAGTTTGTATCTACTTACATGTATATTCACTTCAATGAGCAGCTCTCTTAAGTTCACATAAAACCAAAATATTCTATGTGATCTGACAGTAAGTGAAATTTTCCATTATCTCTGAAGTAATTGTTTTAAGTCTTTGCTCATGCTTATTGAGTTTGAAGTGCTACCTTCTAAATTGTTTTTAAAACTCACCATTACTACCAGTTCCCAAAAACAGACCATAAAAATGAAAAATGTTCCTTTTGCATGAATCAATCCTTTTAAACTAGTATATCTATTACAGCTCAGTAATAGCAAAGAAATGTTGCTGTTTAGAGAACCTGCTGACTATTAGGTCAGAACTATTGTGTCACAGTTATTATTGGTTCATAGCAAATAGGTCATCAGTATTTATTTTGTAATTATTAAGCTATGGCTATGATATGATAACTGTGATTTTAAAGTTCTGAACGATAACTATGAGGTCATCAACTTTCCTAATAAAGATGACCTATTAAATGCAATCTCTCAAATGTAATTTAACAATTTAGATAAACATTCAAAATGTAAGTATTTGACCATATTTACTAAATCAATTTATAGTTGCAGACCCATAATTACTTTGATACAATATCATTTTGTTGCAGTGTTGGGTCATATTTATAAAATTTACTAGTTCCTCTGTTATCATAACTTCACCAAGATATAATTAGGCCTTTTTGATTGGGTCATATTTATTAAGTGCAAAGCAGCAAAAGTCACTTAAACATAACCATCCGTTAAAGAATAGTTAGGTTGTAGTCATTAACACCTAGTTAGTCCACATAATAGTTGTCATTGGTCAAATATAATTAGGTCACAATTATTAGATTATACTTCTTTAGCCTAATAGCTATGAGATCATAATCACTTTGTCTAAATGAGCTTCATGTAATTAAGATAATGCTATAGACTCACTTATATCTAAATATATATAGCCACTCCCTCTTGTATGCCATACATATAATGACCAAACGCTTACATATTTCAATCTTTTTAAATTTTTGTCGACAAATATGCATACATCTGCCAGTTTTCGCAGTTTTTGTTAACTTTTTGAATATTTTACATTTTTTAGAATGCACCCAAAAATCGAATTTGATGAAGAGAGTTAGTACACTTAACAAATAAATGAAGGTGTACTAATTTATGTTATTCTTGTAAATAATTTCATGTGGGTGTGCAAATTACGCAGTCAAGCAGTAAATTATTGGCGAAAGTTTCCAATCATGGATTAGCCATAAAATTAATAAGTAAACAGGAACCACTTGACTTATCCTAGCCACCTGTATGCATATCCATTGTATCGTGTTATCACCTAATTCATACCCATTTTTATCACTAGGCAACACTGAATACATCACTGTACGAAAAGTCGATGTATCTCCGAACCCTCTTGTATTCCCTGGCAAAGTGAACTACGACTCTGAAATCGAAATCAAAAAGCCGCTGAAAGATGTAAAAATGGTTCTGAAGATTGTGAGGAATACATTTTTGCTGGACATCACCCTACCTTGCGTCAAACAGATTGGATCATGGTAGGTTGGTTCACTTGACAAACATCATATTTATGAAGAAAAATCTCTGGTCAAATATTATTAGAACTGATACGTGCAAATTATTAAAATATTATTCTAAATACGTAAATAGAATTATTTTTAGAAATCAAATGAAAATTATTTGTAAAAACCCGTGAAAACAAAATACTATATGTGTTTTTTTTCTGATAGAGACTTTATCATGTATTTTATAGTATAAGCTTAAAAGGTTTGGCAGATCTTAAGGAATAAAAAAAGCTGCCATTTCCTCGGTGATTTAAAAGGCAATAGAATTATTCCAAATTTTAACGAAATTAACGAAAATATAGCTCTAATACTTTTTAAATTGTGGCAATTACATATGTGGAAAAAATAAAACTCCTGTTAAACATAAAAAACAGTCATTGTTGATTTAACAATAATTATTATGTTCTGTAAAGTACAAAAAGCTGCTAATAATTAACAGCAAGTATGTTACAGTTGCTGCACAACATAATATAATGTAGCACTAAAGAAACATAGTACGTATGATGTAATGCACAATAACATAATATAGTGTAAAATAATATGACAAAGTGTAACAAAATGCAATATATATTGAAATATAATATAATGCATAACAATACACTCTATTGTAATAAATAATAGTTTTATGCACTATAATATGATATAATATAATAAATTATAATACAAAAATGTATATTATTGTATACAATAATATTATATAATATAATGTAAAACATAATAACTTAAGGAAAGGTAGTAACTTGCAAGATAATGTAATACAATTCAATACTATTTAACATTATGTATTATATACCACATCACTATAGTATGGTAGCTATCACAAAACTGAAAACACCAATGTTTGCAAATGTAGTGCTATTAGTACATTAGCTACTGTAAGTCATTACATAACAAGAAAGAGAGAGAGAGAGAGACAACAAAACATAAGCCGATATAATATTGAATAACACAATGTTATGTGATTTAACTGCACTTTCTGAATATGTTTTTGGACAACATGAGAATACAAAGGAAGTAAGGCCTGCACTAAATGTTTTATATATACGGTAGATCAAATGCATTGTGCATCTGCATGTACATTGCCTTACTTACGTGCAAAACTCATTTTTCAATGTTTCTTTTTGTAAAATTTTATTTTTAATTTTTTTGAATTTTTAAATTTTATTTTATGTACATCGCAGCACTTACAACAAAATGTGCAGCTTTATTGATGATATGGCTCGGGAGAACTGGGGAGACATTGGAACCAAGATTGGCCAGCAGGTTCTTGCAAAGAACGTGAGTAGCTCTATGGTGCATTAGCATGCACCCTGATTTATAACTGAGTGTTTTTCTATGGCGCAGTCATCATAAGGAGGACATGACAAAACGTTTGAGATTTTTCTACATGGTATAGAACATTTGGTTTCATCTCTAATTAAACAAACGTAATATAACAAAAAATATAATAACATATGTAATGAGAAATATAATAATATCACATCATCTTCTCTAGGTAAGTAAGAGTAAACGTACTTTAACGAATTGAAGTCATAAATTGAATTTTATTCATTCATATTCTCTGCATATTAAAAAAATATACAAAAGTAACCTGAAACTAGAAAAAAAAATAACTCACTTCCTTTTTGTGAATATGCCTGAAAATTTGCTTGATTGTAAATTTTGCAGTTTTTTGCCACAGGGAAGCTATTTTCAAATATTCTTCAAATTTACAAAGTTTATCAGTTAATAGCCAGAGGAAAGTTTATTGAAAACCTACACTGCATATGTATATTTACAATGCCTTCAGTTTCAATACGCTATTATTTTTTATAGAAGCTGTAGCCTTTTTTCACCATGGTCATTCTTGCAAAGTTATGCTGCTGCCAGGTAGAGCTGAGTCTAATATTATTACATTTATTATGGTAATGTTACTTAGCCCCAAATTGGCAACATCTGTGGCGTGGGTATCCAGCCTTCAATCATCAAAAGCAAAGGACAACTTGACATCCCAGAGCTGCCATCAATTTTGAAGTTTGTTGCCGCTGTAAGTCTTTCAACTTTACCTCATTTGTTGTATTTTAATGAAATAATATTTTTTATAATCAAAATAGAAGAAAAAATAGAAATATTTATAATAAATTAGACAATAAATTTTTAGATTCTAGACGAAAATGCAGCACCAAAAATTATATAGTAATTTAAAAACATTAAAATTTAAATTGTTGAAAATTGCTGTTCTAATCAATCTTCACTCAAATAAAACAAATTAATTCTTTCGAATACGAAAATGCATGAAGTGAGTGTGATACATCTACTTGTGAGATTATTGAACTATGGCATTTAACAATGCTACTCTATATCTATGGTTCATAGACATCCACAACAACTTATTGAACCAAAACATTGAGCGATGCTACTGTATATCTATGGTTCATAGACCTCCACAACAACCTCATCAAACAAATATATATTGTTATGATCTTAGATATGCAATTCTAACCAAACTGATGTGAAATGGCGTTAGCACCAGTGATTCGTATCCAATGAGCACTACACATTTTTGTGTGAGAGTAAACCTGGTAATGAGATGAGATATATGGCTAGCCTTAGGCCCAGACGCTCCTGTGATTGGCTATAAAATATCTCTAAGTATTTTATAGCTAGATTACAAGATTATAATCTTGATTACAAGATAATAATGTTGAATAAATCTGAAAGGGGTAAAACGAATGATTGGTGCAAGTGCGCCGGGTGAAGGGGCTGGGAGAGGAAGGGCTGAAGAGTGGAGGGACTGGGGAGTGGAGGGACTGGTGGAAGGGCTGGAGGGTGGATGGACTGGAGGGGGAGGGGCTGGTGGAGGATGAAACCACAAGTGGCATGTTTGATTGTATGATGCAATCCCTTTTTACACATCTAGTCGTGATTTCGATGAATAAACAGACCAGCGAACAGGCGGACATGCTTCTTATAACAGTAAAGGTAATAGAAAAGATTGGGCACCATACCACACATACAATATGTCTAATATACCAGGGCAATTGTAAGAACTGAAGCTTATAGGGAGTCTAAGAAGACACCTTCAGCAAATTAATTACACAATATTTAGTCAACATGCTACAGTTACATCTTTCCACACCAAACTGATTAGTTCTGCGATTTGCTTAATATATCACAGGTATTAGGTGTCACAGGTATCAGTGTACAATAACAAAATTCTTATAAGAATACACTCTATTTCATTTCATTTTTTCTTAGTCAAAAGAGCTAACAAAAAATGCAATTATCAATTTTGTATTAAAAGATTGCAATATGTAAATCTATGTAAACATGAAAAAAACTAAATTATTCTTGAAAATAATATTAGTATAATAATGACAGATACTGATACTAAGCAGCACATCAAAAATGCCAAGTTTCTATAGACAAAAGAACCTGAAACAGGACTGTCTATATCTTTAAACTAAAAATGCTAAAGACAGCTTCTAAGCAAACAAAAAGTTATGCACACTTATGCATGTATGTTAACATAAGTCAGTTTGAACAATGACTCCGTCAGTAGCCATGTAAATATCTTCAGTTACTAATAAACAAAGGAGTAGAGATGTGACCTTATTCAACCATTTATAATGCGATGAGAGTAGAGAGAATGAGTCATAGCAGGGGAGTTCTTTAATCCTACGGACTAGTCAGTATTATACCAGGGTAAATCAAAAAGTCAAGAAGCTATCCAAACAAATAGTTCAAAGGTCAGAGGTAAAGAAAAATTTGATCCTAAGTTAATGGGTATATCAAGCTATCTTGCTATTTTTCTCTCTCTATCTCTTTCCATCTCTCTCTCCATCTCTTTCCCCATCTCTCTCCATCTCACACTATCTCATTATCCTGCTCTCTCGTACTTTAGCTCTCTCTCACTCTCTCACTTACTTCCTACCTCTCTATCTCTCTCCTTCTCTCTCCTCTCTCCTTCTCACTCTCACTCTCACTAACTTCCTGCCTCTCACTAACTTCCTGCCTCTCTCTTTCTTTCTCTCACTTTCTACCTCCCTCTCTCACTCTCTCTCTCTCTCTCAATCTCTCTCACTCTTTATCACTCTTTCTCACTCTCTCTCTCACTCTCTCTCTCTCACTCTCTCACTCTCTCACTCACTCTCTCTCACGCTCTCTCTCTCACACTCTCTCTCACACTCTCTCACTTTTCCCCCTCCTGCCCTCCCCCTTCCTCCTTCTCCCTCTTTCCCTTTCCCTCTCTCTCCCTTCTGATAAAACACACAACTAGAACATCTTCGCAAAAAACAGCTCAGAACTGAAGAGTCAAGAAGGCTATAACTACCACACCACCATCACTAGGCATCATTCAAAAAATAGAACAATACATTCTAAGCATACAGAACAACTACATGTTCTAAAACTGCAAATGACATAGTATGATAAGAAAACTATTATATTATAAAAGTTATGATATCACGAATGAAAAATCTCCACAGAATAAAGCATGTAAAACCAATTGTCATCAAAGTAAGTTGTTTGTATACATGTTTTCTGCCCCTGCATATATTTTTCTTTATTAATGCAATCATTGATTCCTCTTTGATTCCTTAATTAGTAAAATTATCAGAACAAATGGCTGAATAAAGATTTGAAGCATTGCAAATAAAAATGATATCGGTAAAGTGATTTTTGAGGAGCTAATAGATATGTCGTTAACTGTTTTTTATTACAAAAAGCCTACATGTACAGGCATACAAATTCCACAGTAATTTGCAATGTCTATTGCTGCATTTAGGATCATGTTCGAGGTTCAATTATTATATTTGGAGTGTATGGTTTCGTAACACTGTCATCAGTCACAAAGTCATTTAGTGACTTTAATGTATTTACTTGTAGTTTTCAGTCTTGGCGTGTTGTTGGTCTAGAAATGTAATGGTTAAGAGATTATAACAGTTGTGGTATAGTTGAACTCAATAAATCAGTGAAAATTTACGTCTAAAAGGTTTCAATTAACTATATTGATTGTCAGATTTTTTTCACAGCTATGGCATCAAATACTTTTTTGCCACCTTCTTTGCAACTTATTTTGTTAAACTGATACAACACTTCTTAGTGTTGTTCTACTATAATTAGTTTTAAACACTGCTGTAGCAGTACATACTGTAAAGGATGCTTGCAGGGCCCACGTCTATCTTCACTAGTTTACCAGCACCACGTTCTAACTCTAAACAAGAGCTCAGCATGTTCAAGTGTCAAGATAAATCATTACTTAGCTTAATATATTATATACAAAGCAGAAGAAGACATAAGCGGGTGCAAAGTAGATCTGGTCTTCTCATCACTTGCCCCACCTTATATATTAGCTTGGTCATAGGCTCCGCCAGCTTTCTTCCAAACAAAGTCGTGCTGGATCGGCCCTAGCCGAGCTGGACCAAGTAGATCTGAGTCAGCTCGGCTAGGTGCTGGCTCCAACACAGGACTGACTGGCATCACAATAATAAGAAATTCCCTCGTCCAACTGTTCATGTCATATTTTCAACATATTCTTAAATGTTTTTGTTGACTGTTTATAAAAAATTGAGCCTGAAAAAGTTTGAGAACTTTGTTAAAGGTTGATGAACTGTTGTTAAACTTTATTCATTTAAAAAAACTAGTCATAAATTCAAAAGACTAAACTTTAATTTGTCTAAATAAATAATATTCAGCACAACCCAGATAGGTCTACTAGGAAAACTAATATCTGGTTAGGTTTAGAACTAATTTAACTTCATTCTGCTTATTACAACAAAATTTTTCAATAATAAACACGGTTAAAGAGGAAAAGTTAAACTGACAAACTATGTAATTTGTCAATGACAAGCTCTTATTTACATTTAATTAGCTTCACACTTGTTTATTATTGAATTATCCAGTAAGTCAAATGACCTATTTGGGCATGTGATAAAAAGTGGATAAAAACAGCTGTGGCAGTATAGCATTAAAAAGCAGAACAAAAACCCTAGCTGTTGACCAAAACATAAATATGCACTTTTATCATGTAACGACAAGAATGTTACGGATTCAGTAAGAAGAAACAAAATAATTGGAATTACATCTTTTTCATCTTTTGGCTCCTAGCCATTAATTTCAATGGCCTTGTTGTATGGAGATATTGCAAAAACAACATACCAACAGGAAACGCAGCCAGAGCACATGATAGGCGTATAATACAGTACATACAAGCAGCAAAATGCACGAAGACATCGAAAGATCCAATAATAAGAAAACGTCAAAAGCAAATTAAAAACTTGAAAATTGGAAGATTCAATCATAAAAATTGCATCAACACCAAATGGAGAACTTGCCAAAAAGATGTCGAAGCAATTGAACCTACCAACCACTATCACCAAAAAACCACCAAAATTTTTTTAAGACGAATCAAATGAGTACACATGCAGATCTGTCACTACTGTCATATATGACCTAGATACCAGGAGTAAGTCATGAGCTCCACCCTACATGTCTACATCGCGTGCACCAGCTAAAGACTTACGTAAACAAGATATTTACACACGCCTGACATAAAGCGTTGAACCTCAACACTTAATCTATTGTCACAGGCTAGCCGTCCCACATCTCACATTTTATTCTATAAGTCCAACAATTAAAATACACAACTAACAAAATTCTAAAACAATAATATTAATGACAAAAGGTTAAAATAGCTAATGAAAGTTACACCCTTACTCGAATGGTCATCCATGCTTGTTTGCTCAGTCCCGTACGGCTGTAAGTCTTGACAGTCAAACGAGAGCCACGACAGTTCATAGGTGGAGAGTTTTGGCAGTTGAGATAATGGCGTAGAGGAGGCTCAGCTGATGAAGGAGAATGAAGCTTCATAGGCGGGGGAAAAAAGATTCTTCAGTAGACAGAAGGGAGAGCGCCTAAGCAAGTCCTCGGGATAGAGAGGGAGAGAGGCTGAGTCATTGGAGCTGTTGTCTTCATATAAAAGGCATCATATAAAACAGGGTGGGCAAAGTTTTTTCTCAAAGAGCCAAATTTCAAAGTTGCAAGATTTTTGGAAGCCACATAATATGTGTATCAGTATAACATTTCATACTGATAATACAAGTTTGGTAGTGGTATTGTAATTAAATTTATTTATTAAAATACTTTTGCAATAACATTAAACAATGTTGAAGTGAGCCTAAAGAGCTTCGTATAACTTAAAGTTTAGTGAGATACATGGAACTGTTTATGGCTGCTCATTATCTCTTGGTAGTCTGGCTCTCCACTGCAGCATGCTATTCTTAGGAGCTGACACAAGTGATCTTGGGTCAAAGTGGATCTCGACTTGCTCTTGATATTATTCATGTATAAAAATGCTGATTCACATATATCCTACATATGTGGCAGCAAACATCGTAGGAACTGTGCAACCATCTTCCTAGTTGAGCAAGCTGTGTATATTCAGCCTTTGTTGAAGCTTTCAAGTAGAATCCTTCCTCAATTTCATCTATATCTGTACCTTTGAGGTTACACAAATCCAGTTGTGGAGATGAGACATTAACACTTTTTAATGGCAGCTGACTAACCCACTCTCCATTAGGCTTTGCCTTCTGAGGTGCTTTTATGAGTTGTATGATATGTTTCAAAGATTGAAACTGACTAAATCGATTGCTAAACTCTTGTTGCAGCTTTTCTATTAAGTGAGTGTGCTCAGCTGTACAAGAGGCCATTTCTTCATCCTCATCTAAAAATGCTTTTAGAGTAGGAAAGCGAAGCATATCACCTTGCACATCCACCAGAAACAACTCCAACATATGGGAGAAGGCTTGAACAGCTGGTAGTGTATTATTGATAGCCTTGTTCTTCCCTTGAAGCTTGAGGTTCAAATCATTCAAATGGCCACACATGTCAACAAGGAAGGCAAGGTCACTCATATCTTTAGAAAAGCTCATCCTCTTTTGAAACTGTTTTGCATTCAGGCTTGTGCATGTATTTAGAAATGAGGTTAGCTCCTGACAAATACTCCACAACCTCGACAGAGCATTTCTCTTCTTTAGCCATCTAATGTTATTGTATGTTAGTAAATCTTCACAAGTGACATCGCTTTCTTTGGGAAACTTCCTTAAGTTTCTTTGTCTGAGAGCTGATTGACTTCTAAAGAAGTTGATCATCTTTATAGCCTTACACATTAGTTGTTAAAAGTGATCATTTAGTTTTCC
The DNA here is from genome assembly GCF_963576615.1 of Watersipora subatra. Taxonomy (NCBI): domain Eukaryota; kingdom Metazoa; phylum Bryozoa; class Gymnolaemata; order Cheilostomatida; family Watersiporidae; genus Watersipora; species Watersipora subatra. The sequence continues at coordinate 48,630,667 of NC_088714.1, read as the reverse complement.
TCATAGAACAGTTTGGTGGATGATGCAATGGAATGCTAGCATTGATGGCATATCCTTCTTCAATCTAGCTATGATCCCTTGGTCTCTTCCAACCATGGCTGGTGCGCCATCTGTTGTTACAGATATGCATTTGTGGAGAGGTATCTTCATCTTGTCAAGTCTTTTAACGAGAGCATCATAGGTAGCCTGACCGGTGGTTTCTACTTTTTATCCAACCAAAGTAAGAAGCTCCTCCTTCATTTCTTCACTATTAAAGAATCTGCACCACAGGGTATATGACTAAAGCATAATACTATGCCTTATAAAGAAACATACTGATGCTTCATAAAGAAGCTTGTAGTATAAATGTGTGGGTTAGTCACTTTGAAACAAATATCATAAAATAAATGCAACATTTTCTACTTGGAGTTGTGTTCTCTCTTTGCTGTCTTTGAAAATGCACTCATATGACTTCAGCTTGCAAATGCATGGTAAAAATGATTACCAGTTGTTAGTGTAGCCACAGTAGCCTACATACCTTACAAAGACTGCTAATTGAGCTACATCCATTATATCAGTAGATTCATCAATGGCGATTGAAAAGTAATCCGCCTGGTCTATATGGTTTAGCAAAGTCATTCTGAGATAATCATTAATGCTTTCAATTCTACCAGTGGCAGTTTTCCTAGAAAGTGGTATTGCCTTGACTTTACCAATCACATCACGCTTATCTGGAAAATGTGTTTCCATAGCCTCAACCATGCATTATTTTACAATCTCAGCATGAGAATAGGGAAGCATTGCTTTTGCTAGAATCTTTAAGACTCGTAGAGAAGCTTCTGTAGCGCGTTTATCAGTAGCTGTGAAAGAAACTAGCATATTTTCTAAAAAAGTTAGGGATTTTTGAAGTTTATCTAGCTTTTGATGGCTAGCTAAAGATCTCAGTGAAAATGTTGCAGTAAACTCTTTGTGCTTCGCCGCATGATGTCATTTGATATTCGTCTTCATGTTAGCGGAGATTGTTTCCTGGCACAATAGACATTGCGGTTTGCCATGCCTAAAAATGAATGCATATTCCAAGGTCCACTCATCTTGGAACTATCTTGTAGCTTCGTTTCTATTTCGTTTACTTTGTGAGGCTTCCATTGTAACTCTGGGAATGGTTTGTTTTGTTGAAGATGCCATTGCTACCCCCACTGCATTAATTGGCTCAATTGCAAATGACATGTTCAACTAAGGCACAGCATCTTACGAGCATCTCGTATATAAGCCAGCATTATGAAATCATGATGAAATGACTTCCTGATGAACCTTTCTGGAGCATTCTATTTTTGTCCTCATTAGGTCAGCAACGGACGTTATTACATATGAGTAGTATAGTGAGAGCAGATCTACACACACTAGGCGGAGCTTAGGGAGCAGGAAGTGACATCACATCAGGATCTGTTTGATTGACAGTTGGGGGGCGGAGCTAGGCGGTGTTGAGTCATGGTGTGAGTCATGGCGATCTGTGTGATTCGTGGTGCGAGTGAGTAATGGTGTGAGTTGGTTGGTGACGTCGCGGTGGTGGTGTCGGTGGCCGAGTGGTGAGTCGGGCCGCGAGACGATTCGCGGTTGTATTTGGGATTATCGGATTTCGTTGGCGTCCGGTAGAGGTCGCTCTTCCGTGCCGTTTCGGGGATTGACGGAGAGCTCGGTGGTGACGGGTTGACGGACGGTGGCGGATGGATTTCGAGATCGTCGGAGCTTGTATGTATTTTCTTTTTTCCGATCCCGAATGAGAATGATGTGTCCGCGAACGAATATTCATTTTGATTGTAAACTTCATAAATTCTGAAATTATCTATCGCCTCTAAGTCTTCATCAGGATTAAAACTTTTCAGAATTGACGGAGCATGCAATCTGAAGGAATTCAGAGAGAAATTAAAACAAAGATTATAAACTCTGTATATCAAGACAGTAATGAGTTAAGGAAATGATATTATGATTAAATTTTATATAGTTTATTTGATGATATATCATAGGGATTTAAACTTACTATCAATGGATATGTTATTGAATAAAAGTTTTGTATATAAAAATGCTAAAACATAATATAAAAAAGACTATTGAATTTCATTCAATCCCAATTTTCTTCTTCTTCTTTCATTGTCGAATGAGAATGAACTGTCTACAATCAAAACAGACATTATTTTTAGTGAGATATAGTAAAAGTAAGACATACAATCAGATTAGATCATTCATTCAAACTAAAAATCAAATATAATGTAATACTTACTGAAGAAGAAGAAGATCCATCCTTTTTCTGAATGGAATCTTCCTGTTGAGATACGGGAGCCTGCAATTGCAATGATTACAGTCAGGATGGTTTACTATATCCTTGCTGAGATAGTAGACTCTACATTCACAATGGACTCCAACTTAAATTGTAAATTTCAATTGCATTAGTCATCGAATCATAGAATGATATGCAAGATGTAATGCAGACAGAATAGGATATGCAATCAGCTAGAGTAGGACATACAGACAATAAGAAAAACAAATATGTTACATCACATAGTCAGACTAGGACACACAGACAGAGGAGGATATTCAGTTAAAATAATCTGTTTTAATCTGAGTAGGGATATAACATACACTTTGCTAAGATATTGGAGTTTGCAATTGCAATGAATACAATCAGCCTAGAACACATAGTTACTACTCAGAAGAGAAGATTCATTGTATCATTCCTACATAACATCTAGATTGAATTTGTAGTACTTACTGTAAACCGTAATCTTTCGTTGAGATCTTGATAGAACTTTTCACGTAAGAGAAATCGACAAGCTTTTCGCTTCCGAACGCTTATTTCCATTCCATGAGAGCAGTAACCCCATCGCTTCACACATTTATCTACACAATGTAACCGTTCTTGAAATTTCCTTTTTCTGTTGTCTCTGGTACTCATTGTGAAGTTATGAACTGAATTGAAAAGGCATATTCGCTCGAAGGATTTATAACAAGTAGAAGTGTTGTCGCGGTTCAATAATTTTGTGATCTAATGATATATATAAACAGTTTTCGCGAAATTCACTTTCGCGAAATTCAATTTCGCGAAAGTTGACTATATAATATATATGTGTAATTTCGCGAAATCCAATTTCGCGAAATCCAATTTCGCGAAATTCACTTTCGCGAAATTCAATTTCGCGAAAGTTGACTATATAATATATATGTGTAATTTCGCGAAATCCAATTTCGCGAAATCTAATTTCGCGAAATTCACTTTCGCGAAATTCACTTTCGCGAAAGTTGACTATATAATATATATAATGTGTAATTTCGCGAAATCTAATTTCGCGAAATTCACTTTCGCGAAATTCAATTTCGCGAAAATCTGTTTACTATTTTCGCTTCATTAATTCCTTTGGACACACCCATCATTCTTCAATTCACTATATAAGCGTTGCATAATCTGATGGAATATTCTGCCTCATTAACCATCTCTTGATACCTACTTATATTTGAGAATTTGGGTCGATCGAGTGTTGATACCATAAGGCTTGTATGCTTCAGCTAGAATTCTGTTAGCCGGCTACTCGCGATTAAGTTCGTTGAGTGTCGCTGTTTTCAGGGGCTGTTGTATGGACAAGCGCCTTGGCATTCGACTTGATTGTTTTCCTAGGTTTACCTATGGAATTCTCCTGTTTGGTTTGGCTTAACCATTCCATAACAGTTTCTCGACCAGTAAATAGATGAAGATGATGAACTAGTAAAGGGGCATACATGGATTAATACGTGGATTATTTTGAGGATAGCTCCAACTCAGTGTGAGTATATCAATATATAAAACTTATATCAAAAAGTAAATAATATTCGGTTGTATTTGTTACCAACTTTATTTCGATATAAAGTATATATGTATATTCAATTGTAAAATATAGAAAAAAAAAATTTATGTCAGATCTTCTAGTAATTTAACAATTTGGGAAGTTCCTTGAATATGTACATTGTCAACACCTTCATTTTCTTCGTTATTAAGACTTTTACTAATTTTTTTTTTTTCATTCTAATCATATCTATCTAGTATAGTTTTTCGAACTACATGATCTCGTGTATCTGTTTCAGAAATTTTTAGCATAACTGTTAGAAAATCTTCTATTGAACATCCTCTGCTCCAAAATATTGCAAAGAGAAGACAGTAATCTCCACATGTTGTTGAAATAATTGTTTCCAATGAAACAACCTTGTTGCCAATGACGTGCAACTAAATTTTTGGTTCAACAATTCCATTTCTAATTATTTTTTCAAAAACGGTAAAACCAGACCGTTATCGTCATGACAATAAGAAACACACCGAGTTTGTTCAACGCAAAGAAAAGCGTCAGGAATTTTGTGAGAGTAAGAGTTGCTAAACAATTTTACACCTATCTTGTGGAGAATTTTGTTCTGAATAAGATACATTTAAAAGTAAAACGATATATGTTTTCATTTTTTGAGATATTGCTTAAATACTAACGGTATATCGGATTTTTTAGAAAATCCGTTTGAATTAACTTGGGCAGAATAATCGTTTGGTCAACAATTAACGTGGTAGCGAAAGAGTTAATATACAAGTGAGCAGTGATTATAAATGTATATATAATAATAAAATGTGAGTAAGATAAAAGCTACTGAAGATACAATAAACAAAGCTAGGATTGTGCTAGTCCATGTTGATATACAAGGGAGCAGTGATTATAAATATATATATATAATAAATCGTGAGTAAGATAAAAGCTACTGAAGATACAATAATCAAAGCAGGATTGTACTAGTCTATGTTGATGTACAAGTGGGCAATGATTATAAATGTATATATAATAATAAAATGAGAGTAAGATAAAAGCTACTGAAGATACAATAAACAAAGCTAGGACTGTACTAGTCCATATTAATATACAAGTGAGCAGTGATTATAATTATATATAATAATAAAATGAGAGTGAGTAATGTGAGTATATATAATAATACATTTTATTATTATATATAATTATAATCACTGCTCACTTGTATATTAACATGGACTAGCACAGTCCTAGCTTTGTTTATTGTATCTTCAGTAGCTTTTATCTTACTCACATTTTATTATTATATATACATTTATAATCATTGCTCACTTGTACACCAACATAGACTAGTACAATCCTAGTTTTTGTTTATTGTATCTTCAGTAGCTTTTATCTTACTCACATTTTATTATTATATATATTTATAATCACTGCTCCCTTGTATATCATCATGGACTAGTACAATCCTAGCTTTGATTGTATCTTCAGTAGCTTTTATCTTACTCACATTTTATTATTATATATACATTTATAATCATTGCTCACTTGTATATCAGCATGGCCTAGCACAATCCTAGTTTTGCTTATTGTATCTTGAGTAGATTTTATCTTACTCACATTTTATTATTATATATACATTTATAATCACTGCTCACTTGTATATTAACATGGCCTAGCACAATCCTAACTTTGTTTATTGTATCTTCAGTAGCTTTTATCTTACTCACATTTTATTATATATACATTTAAAATCATTGCTCACTTGTACATCAACAGGGTTTAGCACAATCCTAGCTTTGTTTTATTGTATCTTCAGTATCTTTTATCTTACTCACGTTTTATTATTATATATTCATTTATATTCGCTGCTCACTTGTATATTAACAAAGACTAGCACAATCCTAGCTCTGTTTATTGTATCTTCAGTAACTTTTATCTTACTCACATTTTATTATTATATATACATTTATAATCACTGCTCACTTGTATATTAACACGGACTAGCACAATCCTAGCTTTGTTTATTCTATCTTGAGTAGCTTTTATCTTACTCACATTTTATTATTATATATACATTTATAATCACTGCTCACTTGTACATTAACATGAACTAGCACAACCCTAGCTTTTATCTTACTCACATTTTATTATTATATATACATTTATAATCATTGCTCACTTGTATATCAACATGGCCTAGCACAATCCTAGTTTTGCTTATTGTATCTTTAGTAGTTTTATCTTACTCACATTTTAATATTATATACATTTATAATCACTGCTCACTTGTATATCAACATGGACTAGCACAATCCTAGCTTTGTTTATTGTATCTTCAGTAGCTTTTATCAATTATTCTAAAGTGCTGTAAAAGATCATCAGGAGTGTTAATAAAGTACTAAGAATAAGTATGTGTACAATTATTATAAAGTGCTGTAAGAGAACATCAGGAGTATTAATAAAGTACAGAGAATAAGTATATGTACAATTATTATTAAGTGCTGTAAAAGATCATCAAGAGTGTTAATAAAGTACAGAGAATAAGTATATGTACAATTATTATAAAGTGCTGTCAGAGATCATCAGGATTGTTAATAAAGTACAGAGAATAAGTATATGTACAATTATTATAAAGTGTAGTAAGAGATCATCAGGAGTGTTATTAAAGTACAGGTAATAAGTATATGTACAATTATTATAAAGTTCTGTAAGAGTTCATCAAGAGTGTTAATAAAGTACAGAGAATAAGTATATGTACAATTATTATAAAGTGCTGTAAGAGATCATCAAGAGTGTTAATAAAGTACTGAGAATAAGTATATGTACAATTATTATAAAGTGCTGTAAGAGATCATCAGGTGTGGTAAAAAAGTACAGATAATAAGTATGTGTACAATTATTATAAACTGTAGTAAAAGACCATCAAGAGTGTTAATAAAATACAGAGAATAAGTATATGTACAATTATTATAAAGTGCTGTAAGAGATCATCAAGAGTGTTAATAAAGTACTGAGAATAAGTATATATACAATTATTATAAAGTGCTGTAAGAGATCATCAGGTGTGGTAAAAAAGTACAGATAATAAGTATGTGGACAATTATTATAAAGTGTAGTAAAAGACCATCAAGAGTGTTAATAAAATACAGAGAATAAGTATGTGTACAATTATTATAAAGTGTAGTAAGAGATCATCAAGAGTGTTAATAAAGTACAGAGAATAAGTATGTGTATAATTATTCTAAAGTGCTGTAAAAGATCATCAGGAGTGTTAATAAAGTACTGAGAATAAGTATGTGTACAATTATTATAAAGTGTTGTAAGAGAACATCAAGAGTATTAATAAAGTACAGAGAATAAGTATATGTACAATTATTATAAAGTGCTGTAAGAGATCATCAAGAGTGTTAATAAAGTACTGAGAATAAGTATATATACAATTATTATAAAGTGCTGTAAGAGATCATCAGGTGTGGTAAAAAAGTACAGATAATAAGTATGTGGACAATTATTATAAAGTGTAGTAAAAGACCATCAAGAGTGTTAATAAAATACAGAGAATAAGTATGTGTACAATTATTATAAAGTGTAGTAAGAGATCATCAAGAGTGTTAATAAAGTACAGAGAATAAGTATGTGTATAATTATTCTAAAGTGCTGTAAAAGATCATCAGGAGTGTTAATAAAGTACTGAGAATAAGTATGTGTACAATTATTATAAAGTGTTGTAAGAGAACATCAGGAGTATTAATAAAGTACAGAGAATAAGTATATGTACAATTATTATAAAGTGCTGTAAGAGATCATCAAGAGTGTTAATAAAGTACAGAGAATAAGTATATGTACAATTATTATAAAGTGCTGTCAGAGATCATCAGGATTGTTAATAAAGTACAGAGAATAAGTATATGTACAATTATTATAAAGTGTAGTAAGAGATCATCAGGAGTGTTATTAAAGTACAGATAATAAGTATATGTACAATTATTATAAAGTGCTGTAAGAGTTCATCAAGAGTGTTAATAAAGTACAGATATTAAGTATATGTACAATTATTATAAAGTGCTGTAAGAGATCATCAAGAGTGTTAATAAAGTACAGAGAATAAGTATATGTACAATTATTATAAAGTGTTGTAAGAGATCATCAGGTGTGTTAACAAAGTACAGATAATAAGTATATGTACAATTATTATAAAGTGCTGTAAGAGTTCATCAAGAGTGTTAATAAAGTACAGATATTAAGTATATGTACAATTATTATAAAGTGCTGTAAGAGATCATCAAGAGTGTTAATAAAGTACTGAGAATAAGTATATGTACAATTATTATAAAGTGCTGTAAGAGATCATCAGGAGTGTTAATAAAGTACTGAGAATAAGTATATGTACAATTATTATAAAGTGTAGTAAGAGATCATCAAGAGTGTTAATAAAGTACAGAGAATAAGTATATGTACAATTATTATAAAGTGTATTAAGAGATCATCAAGAGTGTTAATAAAGTACAGAGAATAAGTATATGTACAATTATTATAAAGTGCTGTAAGAGATCATCAGGAGTGTTAATAAAGTACAGAGAATAAGTATATGTACAATTATTATAAAGTACTGTAAGAGATCATCAAGAGTGTTAATAAAGTACTGAGAATAAGTATATGTACAATTATTATAAAGTGCTGTAAGAGATCATCAGGAGTGTTAATAAAGTACTGAGAATAAGTATATGTACAATTATTATAAAGTGTAGTAAGAGATCATCAAGAGTGTTAATAAAGTACAGAGAATAAGTATATGTACAATTATTATAAAGTGTATTAAGAGATCATCAGGAGTGTTAATAAAGTACTGAGAATAAGTATGTGTACAATTATTATAAAGTGCTGTAAGAGATCATCAAGAGTGTTAATAAAGTACAGAGAATAAGTATATGTACAATTATTATAAAGTACTGTAAGAGATCATTAGGAGTGTTAATAAAGTACTGAGAATAAGTATGTGTACAATTATTATAAAGTGCTGTAAGAGATCATCAAGAGTGTTAATAAAGTACTGAGAATAAGTATATGTACAATTATTATAAAGTGCTGTAAGAGATCATCAGGTGTGGTAAAAAAGTACAGAGAATAAGTATGTGTACAATTATTATAAAGTGTAGTAAAAGTCCATCAAGAGTGTTAATAAAATACAGAGAATAAGTATGTGTACAATTATTATAAAGTGTAGTAAGAGATCATCAAGAGTGTTAATAAAGTACAGAGAATAAGTATGTGTACAATTATTCTAAAGTGGTGTAATAGATCATCAGGTGTGGTAAAAAAGTACAGAGAATAAGTATGTGTACAATTATTATAAAGTGTAGTAAAAGACCATCAAGAGTGTTAATAAAATACAGAGAATAAGTATGTGTACAATTATTATAAAGTGCTGTAAAAGATCATCAAGAGTGTTAATAAAGTACTGAGAATAAGTATGTGTACAATTATTATAAAGTGCTGTAAGAGATCATCAAGAGTGTTAATAAAGTACTGAGAATAAGTATGTGTACAATTATTATAAAGTGCTGTAAGAGATCATCAAGAGTGTTAATAAAGTACAGAGAATAAGTATATGTACAATTATTATAAAGTACTGTAAGAGATCATTAGGAGTGTTAATAAAGTACTGAGAATAAGTATGTGTACAATTATTATAAAGTGCTGTAAGAGATCATCAAGAGTGTTAATAAAGTACTGAGAATAAGTATATGTACAATTATTATAAAGTGCTGTAAGAGATCATCAAGAGTGTTAATAAAGTACTGAGAATAAGTATATGTACAATTATTATAAAGTGCTGTAAGAGATCATCAGGTGTGGTAAAAAAGTACAGAGAATAAGTATGTGTACAATTATTATAAAGTGTAGTAAAAGTCCATCAAGAGTGTTAATAAAATACAGAGAATAAGTATGTGTACAATTATTATAAAGTGTAGTAAGAGATCATCAAGAGTGTTAATAAAGTACAGAGAATAAGTATGTGTACAATTATTCTAAAGTGCTGTAAAAGATCATCAGGAGTGTTAATAAAGTACTGAGAATAAGTATGTGTACAATTATTATAAAGTGCTGTAAGAGATCATCAGGAGTATTAATAAAGTACAGAGAATAAGTATATGTACAATTATTATAAAGTGCTGTAAAAGATCATCAAGAGTGTTAATAAAGTACAGAGAATAAGTATATGTACAATTATTATAAAGTGCTGTCAGAGATCATCAGGAGTGTTAATAAAGTACAGAGAATAAGTATATGTACAATTATTATAAAGTGTAGTAAGAGATCATCAGGAGTGTTATTAAAATACAGATAATAAGTATATGTACATCTAATCTGATTGTATGTCTTACTTTTACTATATCTCACTAAAAATAATGTATGTTTTGATTGTAGACAGTTCATTCTCATTCGACAATGAAAGAAGAAGAAGAAAATTGGGATTGAATGAAATTCAATAGTCTTTTTTATATTATGTTTTAGCATTTTTATATACAAAACTTTTATTCAATAACATATCCATTGATAGTAAGTTTAAATCCCTATGATATATCATCAAATAAACTATATAAAATTAAATCATAATATCATTTCCTTAACTCATTACTGTCTTGATATACAGAGTTTATAATCTTTGTTTAATTTCTCTCTGAATTCCTTCAGATTGCATGCTCCGTCAATTCTGAAAAGTTTTAATCCTGATGAAGACTTAGAGTTCATGTAAATCTCACTTCGATCCAATATCATGAGAGCTGGTGTCAACCATTGAAATGATGAGGGAATGTTATACTTTTGAGGTTCGATGATCGAACATAATACCACACGCTCTCCCTTACGTTCAACGAAGAATTGCAACGCAATCTCACAATTGTCATTTTCTTCAGACTTATTTGCTTGTATTACTTCTAACGAAGCTGGAATATCCAAAACTTTTAGATCAATCCATTTCCATGGTTCTTGCATTTCCTCGGTTTTAAAAACTGTTGCAATAGGTGACGTAATTTTCTCATCTCCTTCCATATAATTTTCCTTGGATTCGAATAACCGCTTTACTACCGAACTTTTTCTTGATGATCTTCGTAATGACGTAGTTCTGTTCAATCTAGACTTGGTTGGTCTTCTATACTCTCTTTGTTTCATATTCAATTGGGAAGTTCTTTCAGAAATAATGTCGATATTCATACTATTGGAAGTTGACTCCTCAGAAGCTCCAGTAACAATCAACACTAACTAATAATACTTCATCAATTTATACATTATCTTTAAAAAAGTAGTGGAACCATAACAGCGATGGATAATTTCAGAATTTATGAAGTTTACAATCAAAATGAATATTCGTTCGCGGACACATCATTCTCATTCGGGATCGGAAAAAAGAAAATACATACAAGCTCCGACGATCTCGAAATCCATCCGCCACCGTCCGTCAACCCGTCGCCACCGAGCTCTCCGTCAATCCCCGAAACGGCACGGAAGAGCGACCTCTACCGGACGCCAACGAAATCCGATAATCCCAAATACAACCGCGAATCGTCTCGCGGCCCGACTCACCACTCGGCCACCGACACCACCACCGCGACGTCACCAACCAACTCACACCATTACTCACTCGCACCACGAATCACGCAGATCGCCATGACTCACACCATGACTCAACACCGCCTAGCTCCGCCCCCCAACTGTCAATCAAACAGATCCTGATGTGATGTCACTTCCTGCTCCCTAAGCTCCGCCTAGTGTGTGTAGATCTGCTCTCACTATACTACTCATATGTACATCAGAAAAGCTACATGTACATGATGTCATGAATTATGACTCATGATGCATGTGTAGGCTATATATAACACAGTAATAGTGCACTTTTAGATAAGCCTAATATGTCACAATGTATGTAGTTTTGTACAGTATATTATAAGGATATTTTTATATACGCCAAAAGAATTTGAATTTTCACAGATTTGAAAGAGCCGCAACAAAATTTGCAAAAGCTGCATGCGGCTCTAGAGCCGCACTTTGCCCAGCCCTGATACAAAAGATCTATAAAAGGCTACAGCTTTAATGACTCAGCCTCTCTCTCCTTTCCGAAGGCTTGCTTAGGTGCTCTCCCCTCTGCCTGCTGAAGAATCTCTTTTTCTCCGCCTACGAAGCTTCTTTCTTCTTCATCAGCTGAGCCTCCTCTACGCCATTATCTCAACTGCCAAAACTCTTAACCTATGGACTGTCACGACTCTCGTTTGACTGTCAAGACTTACAGCCGTACAGGACTGAGCAAACAAGCATGGATGACCGTCCGAGTAAGGACGTATCTTTCATTAGCTATTTTAACCTTTTGTCATTAATATTATTGCTTTAGAATTTGGTTAGTTGTGTATTTTAATTGTTAGACTTGAAAATATGAAAATAAAAAAATAAAAAGTAACTTTTACTGGTAAATATGAGTATTGCTTACAACAGCGTAACACCTTTATCAGTACCTGAACCAGTAATAATAACATTAGTTCCCACAAGCTAAGCAAAACTGCACTAACTAAACATAGTCAAAATAGAATAAGATGACAAAGCAGATTCAACACTTATGTTGTGTGGATTCAGATTACTGATGCTTAACATAATTTTTACACATCCACCTATAACAGCCTGCTTCCTCACCTTGCTTATTTGAGAGAATCATATGACCACATTGTGTTATGCATGATTATCATTTTTAGCTTTTGAGTTGCTAAAATAATTTTAGATAGTTTTAAATAGCCTAGTTCTGTTGCCTCTGTTTAATCAAAATCATAAGCTTCATTTTAACAAAGCAGTAAAACTGTTGAGGAGTTGTCACCTTTACACACACTGTGCGGAAACAACTCAAATAGCATTTGCTGGCCCTGATCAGAGCCAACTAGCAGCGTCGAACGGCGAAATTCTAGCCGTAGTTCTATCGTAAAGTTTTTACTTTGAGGAGACATTTATGGCACCCCTCAATTTCTACATTATCCAGGTACGACTGAACAAGTTCATTGTCAACTCATTGCCTGTAAGATTCGGACGCCTGCATCTTTTCTTATCTTTACTGGTATGTAAGTATTTAATTCACCGTTAAAGAGCTAGCCATTGCTTATGCCATTAAAATTGGCCTAATGTTATTTCATGCAACTATTTGAGTCAAATCTACTAGAGTATTTCTAGTTTGAAGCATTCTTTCTTTAAAACCTAGAACAACATTTCGGTGATCTCATCAAAACTTCTTGCAGTGATCCATATGCAATCCTTGTGGTTTGCCAAAAAGGTTGAAAAAGATATCACTTGTAGTTGTAAAATACTTTAGTTAAGTACGCAGCACTGAGCTTTGCTATCAAGAGAGCTGGAATGATAAAATAATCTTGCAATGCCGTTCGGAAATTCCACTTAGCAGATTTTATGGTCCTCTGTTGATATTAGCTCTTGTTAATACATGTATAATTTATTTAAAGGTTAAAAAAACTAAGTGAGGTCAGCTTTAAACTACATGTACATGATCACACGACTAATTAATGATTCTTTGATACAACGATCTGATGTTCGGTATCGGTTGCAACATTGTCAAGTATGCCCTACAGTTATAGTATTACAATTGCGACATTGCCAGACAAATCTTGTGGTAAAACTTTTTCCATGATATCATTATTGATTTAGAGTTAGTTTTTGGTTGTCTTGCAGCAAGACCTTGGCTGTTTAATAGAATAATAACATATTTGTCTTGTTACTCCATCATTTTCTAGTTTCGTTATTTTCATTTGTCCAAAAACATATTATCATTGTGACCCTTTTTTGTGATAGGTGTGTTATTTGTGTTGGTGGATCAAAAGTGATTATAAGAAAAAGTCTACCATTGTCATGCGCAAGTACTTGGGCAAATACTGCTGTTCTTTGCAAGTAATGTGTTACGCATAGACCTATTAACTATACTTATAATTAATAGGTCTATGAGGTTACGCGTTGTTTTTTCTGATTCTGATTCTGATTAAAAAGAGTCTCGAGACCTCAAAAGGAGGAAGTGGAGACCGTTTGCATAGATTGTATAAGAATAAAAATTTATCTATTTGAACAAGTGAATTTAAAACATCAATTAATAAAACCTTCCTGTTCTAATGATCTCCCAATCTAATATCCCGAGAAGTTCGTGGAATGAAGCTGTTAAAATATGTGTTTGTGTTGCAGGCGATTGCCTTTGGAGCGTTAGACCGAGATGATCTGGTGTCATACTGGTGTGGTTGGGACATTAAAAAATTAAAACTTTCAATTAGCGCTGAGTGTGTGCTATTAGATAAAATGTTTATTAAAAGGTTGAGTCTTGCTCGTTTTCTTCTGATCTCTAAAACTTCCAACTGGATATTCTCTCGAGCTTCCGTTACGCTAGCAACTCCTTTCAAATTACATATAAATCTCACGGCTCTTCTTTGTATAAATTCAATTTGAGATATGTGTTTGACTAAAAAAGGGTCCCAGACCTCACAAGCGTACTCCAAGGCGGGTCTACATAAAGTCAAATATGCGATTTTCTTTACTTTATTAGGAGCATTAAAAAGAACCCGTTTTATCATTCCCAAGGTTTGTAATGCTTTGGTACAAATCGATGTTATATGGTGGTCCCAGCTCAATGTATTTGTAATAATCACGCCCAAATATTTAAAGCTATCCACAACTTCCAGATTGGTATTATAAAGGTTGTACTCAGCTGGGACGCCAGAGTCTGACGTGAAATTAAAATTTACAATTTGACACTTTGTTACATTAAAAATCATTTTGGACTCAGAGGCCCAATTTTCCAAGGCAGTGAGGTCAGACTGAAAATTTATGCAATCATGGTGATTATCAATTCGACTGTACAGAAGAGCGTCATCAGCAAACAGTCTGATGGTGGAGTGTTTTAAAACTGATCCGACCTTGTCAATATATATTAAAAAGAGTGTGGGCCCCAAAACGGAGCCCTGCGGCACTCCAGAGTGGACTTTTAAGGGTGCTGATGCATGACCGTTTATAATAACTTTTTGAAATCGGTTGCTTAAAAAATTTTGAATCCAATAAACAATCGAATGATGGACCCCAGCACCTAAAAGTTTAACTATAAGCAGAGAATGTGATACCTTATCAAAGGCCTTCGAAAAATCAAGAACTGCAGCGTGTATTTGCTGATTTTCATTATTTGCATCCATAAGATCATGGACAACAGTGACCAGTTGAGTGGTACACGACAGTCCATGCCTAAAGCCGTGCTGATGCGAGGAAAGATTTAGGCTCTTATTGATATAGCTCAAAATGATGTGTTCAAGCATCTTGCACGCTATTGATGTTAGTGAGACAGGGCGATAATTTCCGGCGAGAGTCTTATCGCCTTTTTTATAAACTGGTGTGACATTGGCTAATTTCCATGCAGAAGGTAAACTTCCGGTATTTAAAGAGTATTGGTAAACCAGTGTGAGCATTGCTGACACTGTGCTGACGTCAACCATGAAGTCCTCTTTTCTTAAGCCGTCGGGCCCAGGGGCTTTGCCCTTTACAAGACCTACGATCATTTTCTCCACGCCCTCACAAGTGACTATTATTGGACTGGTGCTGGTATCCGGTAAATCGTATTCAGGAAAAATACAATTTTTATTAACATAAAAATTGTTAATAATTTTATGTTCACGCCAAATAACCAATCAATGTTTAACATGATTTGGTATTACATGTTTACTATTTTACTGGCGATTAAACTAATCTAACTACATGAAACTAGCAACTCCGCTAAACTATACTATTACCAAAGCGTAAATTGGTGTATTAATCTACCTCTGAGATTTCATTGTATTTTACATCAATTTTAGCAATGGACACTATAGATAAGCTTGCTCATCTGCTTAAAACCCAAGCTTGGAGAGATAGATTTCTCAGGATCATAGGATTCGCTTGCCAGTTGGTTGCTGCACGACTCCAGGGGCGCAAGCTAGCTGTTAGATTTTCTCTATTTGGTACGGCTGTTAGTAGGACACGTGCCTTTACACGCTTTTTAGATGACATTCCAATGCTGCAGACAACTTTAGGCTATGGTCTCGGAACAGAGGTAGGGTATGATATGCCATGTAGTTTTATTTATTTTTTAAGCAAAAAATCTTGTTGTTTTCGACATTTTTCATTTTAAAAGTCACAAAAGGTTTTCCTTTTTTGCTGGTCCATCATTCATAGTTCCTGCATGTCTTCCTTTACTGCATCCATACATTTTTTCTTGTGTCTTTCCTATTTCCCTGACTCTGGCTGTTCTATCTGAACATACTTTTTTGTGTTTTTCATCTCTTCAAGGTAAGACAATATCATTTCTATCACTTAAAAAATCAGCATACCATAATTTATTTGTACCAAATATAGATAAGCTACCCAGAATTTTGCCTTGTTATGGTTTCCTTTTGTTTCACCATTTTTCAACCACCATCATGTTTGGATCATACCTAATCACACTACCTGGATGATTGACATATCGAAATGGAGTGTTGGGTTATCTGAGGGGGTACACTTTCTAAGCTAGTAGAGAGCACTTATGCACACCTTTAGTGAAACCTTCACACGGTGTAGTCGATTGATGAATGATCTTTTTTATGATTTTAACTGACATTATGTAGATAACTTGTGTTTGTTATCCCCTAATATTGTCAAACATTTTCTTGCTAATCTTGCTAGCAAGATAACTTCAAAATAGATACGAATTTTGGCTTATTACTCAGTTATGGTTTTTCAGTGTTTCTCCACCTTAAAGGTTTACTTGCAACAAAATTCACATTACAGTTATTTGGTATCAAAAGATAAACCATGTCTTGCTCTGCTGTGTTGTAGGTGCAAAATATGTGGAAATGTGATTACAAGCTCTTAAAAGCTCAAAAATGAACAGTTAATCGTCGCCATCACGAAACCGCCGTAGATTGGAATTAGTTTATTTCTCTGATGTAGTCAATCCATTTGGTTATTGTTTTGACACATGATGTTCTCACGTGAATTGAAAGGCCAATAAAAGGTTCAATATAAAACTTCTCTTAGCACTAGTTTTTGACAAACACTTCGAGGTTATACCGGAAAGCCCGTATAAAATATAGATGCTTGCTACTTTACAGTTTTGTTTTGGCTTGGTCTAATCGTCTAGCTGTAATCTGATCATGTGACCCATACTTCCTGCCAAACAGCGTGAATAATTTATGCAGCATTTTTCGACCATCACAGATTACCAACAGGCTCGGATGTTTATCAGAGGATGATATGCACTCCTTCGAACTAAGGTTAAAAAATTAAACAAGTTTTCCAGTGGGTTTTAAGATATCCGTGCTCAAAATGACAGCATTACAATGGTGATGAAATAGACGCATAACGACAATAGACATGGTTTTATTAAATGCATGAAGTATATTTGTGAATATATTCTGACGAATGAGATTGCATTAAAGTGTAAACAAGTCATCTTGTTCATCTACGTTCCATTTGAGCCGTTTTGGAAAGGGATTTTAATCTACGACAGTTTTGTGATTGCGGCGATCAACTGTTCGTTTTTGAACTTTTAAGAGCTTGTAATCACATTTCCACATATTTTGCACTTACAACACAGCAGAGCAAGACATGGTTTATCTTTTGATACCAAATAACTGTAATGTGAATTTTGTTGCAAGTCAACCTTTATTGTTGCAATTCTTCAAAACAGTTTGTAGAACGTCAAACTTTACTTGTTAATGCCATGTATTAATAATGCCATGCTTTAGTGAAACACTCTTTTCATTATCGCTATTTTTATTCTAAACTCATGTAAATGATTTACTGGCCAGATTATTTATATAAAGAGTAATATTCAGATAATTAGAACTATTATCCTGCTAAGTGTGCGTAATGCTTTTATTATCCAGATAACAACACTAAAATAGTAGCCTAGTTTAGCGCATATGACAAAATCATTTTAATTTTTCTTTTAGGATGAACCGATGTTACAAAGAATCTTAAAAGTTCTAGGCAACCTTAGCTCGCAACTGTTTTTTCCAGTAGAACACATAGCCATGTTCTGTCAGATAGGAGCTTTACCTGAAAGCAAATATCTTCTATGGGTGGGTCGTGCAACCACCCTCTGGGCAGTCTCACTCAGTCTAGCATTAATACGGTTTGTATACATAACACAATAATGTTGAGCGATCAACCGCATGCAAGTCTACAAATTTTCATTTGTAGCTACATCAAATCGTTCATCAGCATTGCTTTCTCATTGCAGTCGTTCCACGCGTGTATGACAAAGGATGCTAAGTAGTTGGTTTCATATGTCGGATAGTGAAAGTATTAAAATGGGTCACTGCTGATGCTCATATACTTCTGTCTAAGTCACAGCTGGTAAGGGGAAGAGGGGTGTTGTTGAACAGTTAAAGGTCATGTTAAGGTGAAACAATTTGTTTACGCTATGTTGTTATGCAGCATCTTTTACATGGAATCACTAAACTTTAGGTCATTTTAAACATCAGTTTCTTTGTAACTATCTAAAATATGCATAATTAGCCATGGCTTGAAAGCATTAATTGTTTGATAGTGTGGAAAAAGAATTGTGCATTAATATTATGTAGGGCAGCTTACCGATAAATCAATGGCGTTGAAACTTTGAATATGGAACCGTCGTGCAAAAACAGATAGCTCAGTTTCTCCGCCATTCTATGGAATAAAGCTAAACTGTTGTTGAGGTAAAGGGCTACCTTTTTTGTTTGTTTTTTTCGTAATATCGCTGTTTTAATTAGTTCGTCTATCTCTAAAAAGTAAACAAATTTATCCATATATGGGCGGAGTTCATTTTTCAAGGTCAAATCTCGCATTAGTTCTGATAAACTGTTCCTGAACGAATGTACCACTGAGATGTTTACCAGTAGTGTATCTTTATTCCAGAAATAGTTTGTGATTGGTTGAAGCATTTAGGAATTTGGTCAAGTATTTTGTAAACAATAGCGGCAATTCTTTTTATTCATCATCAAACGTCTGATCTAAACTAGTTATTTTTTCGACTGTGACAAAACATTCTTATACATTTTAGTTACAAAAAAGTTTCTTAATAACATGCTTCATGAATTTGCTGATTCTACATAAAAGCCACTCTGCTTAACAATGTATGTTCCCAGATTGTTTAACCTGAACATACATCAACAATGCTTTAAGCTTACCATAATAACATTTCTTAAAATATTCTACTAGGTTTACGTTGGAAACCATCTTTTTAGGAACTGGTTTTATTATTGAATCTAATAATTTTCTAACTTGTCAATGAGCAATCAAAACTCCTTGAAATATGCATCATAGATGAATTGGCTTTCTAGTTTTTGATTTATCTATCTTGCATCACTTCTGTAGAACCTTTATTTTTTACAAACTGGAGTGATTGCACTTTTTTATGCCCATTTTGGCATCAATTGCGAAGAAAATAGTCCCCAGGAAACTTGCTTGTTACTTGCAAGATTTTGCTATGCGTTTGCAGTAACAGCTAAGGTAGATTTTGAGCCTGACAGATGGAAGATTTTAGGCGTTTTACACATTTGACTTTGAAGACCTGCTGCAAATTTAGTTTAATGGCTTGTTCAAGGTCTTTAGCAGAGATATTTATAGAGCTTTGAAAAATGACTCAATTCATTTCAATTCTCATCAAAATATTAATAATTCAATTCCTTATTCTTTTGCATCATATGTCGATAAAAGTCGATTCAATTCGCAATTAATTGCAAAAACATTACGATTCAATTCTTACTTATTTAGCTAGCTTAACTTAAATGACTATTCAATTCCTCAAAATAAACAAAATCAATTCTTACAAAATTGACCTATGACGATATCATAATAACAATAACCCACAATCACTAATTTAGCTACATACATTTGCTCAGTCTATTGACTGTATAGCAAATATCAATTATTTCGCTAGGGGTTTCATTGCTTTCTCAGGTAGAATTGAGTCATGGCTACTATTTTTTGCTGGCATACATTTGATATTGCTGTAAAAACAGAGTTTCTGTCATACAACTTCAATTTAAAGTTTTTTACAATCAGCAAAAAGATTTGCAAAATTATTAATGCATTTTAAAAACAAAAGGAATGTTTAATATTTTCGTAGTTTAGCGGAACCGGTTACAAAAGAAAAACACTATCGTTTTTGCAGTTTGATCAAAATTTAGACACACATCTGATATAGAAATGTAGTAGCCAAAATATCATCGCTTGAAGGATTTTCCTGTTTACAATATTTCTTTCATTTATCTAAAACCAGAAATAAAAAAATTGAACTCATGATTTTATGCTGCTTCATGAGCAAAGTAACAACTTTGCAACTGGTTGGTTTTTGGCTCGGAGATAACCTCACTTCTTAAATTTACTGCGGCAAAGTTTTGAGTGGATCTGATAATTTTGCGATGCTTGATTGTTGTTTTTGTATAGGTACAAAGGCAGGTCGTTATAAAAGCTTTTTGGTAGCACGAATGATATTCATGAACAGCTATAAGGCTTATTAATAAGCTTATTGTCAGTGCGTAGTAGTAATGGCAATCATTTTATTACCCATGTCACGCCTGGCATTCATCTCATTTTCACTGAAATGGGTCAAATCTCAAACCATTTTCTCTTTATATCAGTTATATCTATAACATAGCGTTCTCTAAAGATGAACTTGCACCAAGTTTTAGTAGATTTTATCAGAAATTATCAGTATTTTTCTATGATTTGCAATGGTTTTTTATGTTATTAATCTGATTGCCAGGATGTTTCAAGTTTAAAATTTGAATTTCAGAGAGACACGTTGATGGGAAAATGCTGCAACGAGGGGCTTGAAAAACTTTGTCTTCTAGATAGCAAGGCGGAAAAACCATAAGGCAGGGGCGCTGTAACCTGGGTGTCCACTGTACATGGCTCTTTGAGCCGTTTTGGCCCTGATGCTTATCTTTAATGTCACTCGGCAGCAAAGCTGAAAAGTTCTATAAAAGATTTTGCTCTTCACAACATGTTATGAGCGGAATTATTGCAGCTGCCATTGTTGTAGTGGTCCAGGTTTTCAATTACTAAATTGCATCACCTTGCGCTGCCATATCAGACAATAACCTTGCTATATTTATATTTTCTAGAAATATTTTGGCTATATACAAGCTGAGCAAAGACAAGTCAAGGCTGTCTAAGTCATCAAGGTATGCCTAATAGTTACAATATACTTTAACCTTTTCTCTAAGGTCAGCAATCGTCATCACAGTTAATTATATTCACTCTTGACTTCCTAGGAGTTGAGCTGCTGTTAAAAGAGGTGTGACCACTCCAAAGTTTATTTATTTCATGATCATGGTTGCTGAGTCGACAGCTTCATGCTAATTAAGAGTAATTTATCCTGAAATAATTTATAATAATTTGAAATGCTCACACACGGGTGCTATTGTAAAATCCGGTGTACGAAGTTTGGTAAAATCGTTTTGGTAAGTTTCGTAATATCCTGTTTTTTACGTTTACCTGCCTTCTTAAGTCAACCATTTTCTCTGGCTCAAATCATTTAAATGGAATAGTTCAGCCGGTATCAGACGCGGACGATGCATAACTGATGAAAAGGCATCGCAAAATGTCATCAGCGAAAATGCCCATGCGTTTTTGGTGCCGCTGGCAAAACAAAAATTAACAAAAGAACGAGAGAAGACATTTCTAGTTCAGACCACGGGACTCGAAAAACAACATTTCATTATCGTATCGCTACACAAATCTAAGCATGACAAAGTTATTACAGCACAGTTTTTAACTTTCTCTTGGCAAACCTTTAAATGATATCATTCCTTACTGGTTTATTTTATATGTATGGGAGGTGTAGCTGGAAAAGTTTATGTGTTTAGTGAAAACATTTCTGAACATACACATTTATTTCAATCTGAAATAATATGCTCTTTGAATGTCTCTTAATTGCCCATCACTTTTGTGCATGAACAAGAGTAGAGCGAGGTCAATAACAAGCACATACTATTATTGAGACTGTTATGTATGTGACGGTCAACCACCCTAACTAAAAACTATGTGCTTAGCAATACATTGGTTTTTATATGAAAGGTTTTATCGACTTTTCTTAAAATACTTGCCATGACCTAAATCCTGCTATTGAGGTTAATGTTAGTATTTGAAGGCTAAATTTAATTTCCTTAGGTAGGCAATGCTGTCGTATCAAAGTCATGTGTCGCTGTTTGTATTATGGGCCATATTAAGTTAAAAATGCAATGCTTTGAAAGCCAGCAATGTTTTTAATGCTCAATTTTCACTACTAATTTTACTAAATTTTCATATTTGAAAAAAGAAAAGTTTAAACTTCCCATATTGATCATATATGAAAACGGCTCAATTTTTTCAGCTTTGCTTGTGTATTCGATCAAATTATTACACAGGCAGTATTCAAATATGTCATCAGAAAAATTTGAATGTTCCAGTTGTCAAGCCAGACCAAGGGAGGCAAATCTAAATATAGTTTTAACATGAATTAGATAGTGAAAGCTATTACTTAGTTTTTCAAACTCTGGTGGAATGCCTTCAAATACCATCAAACCATAACAATCTGTGAAGAGATGGTCCTATTAGCCGCTACAATTTAGAAGTTGGTTGATGCCAGCTTGATTTCAATAGCTCTTCATTTTTCTTGGGATCATCACTCAAGTCTTTCTCAGCTATTTCTATCTGCCATATTCTGTAGATGTTTTCTCTGGACTTGCCTGATTTTTACTGTCAAATGATAAGTTGGGTCTTGACTAATGCTCAATGGTTAAGACTCAACTTTTATGGTTTAGTAATGTTCTACTAACTACTGTGTGCATACTTACTGCACGTGTATATCATGTATTATTCAGTCGATTTTTTTTCACGTAAATAGAATAGCATATCCAATAATGATTCTTGGTGGGATTTAAAGGGGCATAATTTCAATTTTAACTTTTTTGCATTAGTCTTAAACATATCGTTGCATAAAATGTTCCGCTTATACTGCAGACTTTCTGGTGCTCTGTATAGTGTGAAGAATAACGTGCAATTTCTACAACCACTTTGCAGCAGGTATCTGAAGAATTGGAATGATTATTAAAATTACACAGTTTTTCCAGTCTTCTGTGAGGTTGCAAAACTCCAATATGACAAAAATACTCATACTCCAATACAAAAATGTCATTCAAATGATTTTTCAAGTGTCTTCCGTAAGAAATCCTTTTTATCGCTCCTAAATGCCTTTGTTACCAGTTTGTCCTTCAAAGTACTCAAGTGTATTCTATTGCAGTGATAGGAGAGGGATGAAGGTAGTCGATGCACAGTTGAGGCTTCAGACATTAACTGTAATTAAGGACTTGTGTGATTTTGCTAACGCCATCAACTTTCTGCCTTACTCGATTCTATGGAATCAGAAATTGTCTCCTACACAAAGTGCTGCATTCGGAGTTGTGGCTTCCGCTCTTAATATGCTTATTCTTAGCATGAATTAGCCTGCGACTTTTATATTATTTTTCATCATATCTGAAGTAATTTTTATTCATGGAATGTGTTGATGCAGAAATGTGTTTGCTAGTGAATTTCATAGCAACCATTTTAGGTCAAATTTAATTTGCCATTTCAAACTAATTTTATAGTTTTTCAAAAAGGTTCTACCTGAAATAGAAGTATTCCTTTGAGGATAACTGCAGAGTACAAACATACTAACAAAACTGGTGCTAGTTTTTATGCAGTTAAATTATTTCTAGTGAGGAAGTTCATTGATATGATTTTCTAGCTCTCACACTAATTACATTATGTATGATTTGAATATTGCTTGCAGAAGTAACCATGTCTACTATATCATTCCTATATTATCCATAGCAGTGATTTTTGCTGTACACTATTCAGGCTTGATTTCTTTCCTGTGACTCATATGAATGAATGAATGCTGGTCCATGTGCAAGTTATTATAGAGTTTTCATGCATTATGGCATTGCAGTTCAATTCTCAAATACAGTATAGATTTATTAGATGCCAACTTATTGCAATTATATGAAGTCATATAAACACACTGTATATAGAAAGTATAGTGCATGAAAGTAGGGGAGGTTTAAGACTCCCCTTAATAGCCTTTTACTAGTTGACATCAAAAAACACCTGCCATTGATACAAAAAAACTTGTGAAAAAGTTTGTTTCAGGCCTTTTTTAGGCTCTACACTACTCTACACAGTGGCTCAGGTAAACTCTATAGAAGAATTGAGTTCAATAAGATTTACCAAATTAGGATTTGATAATGCGAAATTTAAGCACCCTTCTAAAGCATTTGTTTACAAAAAACTTAATTAAAATGAGATCCGAGTTTACCGTAAACCTTTATTTGAACACCATGGTGATTTATTTTTTAACCCTTTTCTTATAGTGGCGCTTCATTAGAGATGACATTCAAATAAAGGGTGGTGTTGCGTTTTTTAAACCCTTGTCAGCATAGCCTGTTGTGACATATTACTATGAGAGTATTTGCTCCTACATACAACGGCTTTGACATTCAAAATAAATAGTGGTTGATTTAGTTTGTATATGGGAAGCTGACTATTACAACTTCTTTTACTTAGCACTAAAATATTTATCGCTGATACATACGCTAGTGACATCATTTACCATACTTTACATTTTAGACCTTTTAAATCCTTGACAATTTGTAAAATATATTATTTGCTCAAAATATACAAGTAATTGAGTTGCCTATATAGTGCAGTGATTCAACTGTTTCTTGTTCTCCAAAATACAATCTGCTAAAAGTCTATTGCATTTACTTAGACCGGCTAAGCAATATGTTCTCATAACTATGAACTGAAGTGGAAAAAGGTGCATCAATGGCTAAAACAACAAACATAACAAACTCAATAAAAAACTAAGACACTTTGTTTAACTTTACATTACTGCAGCGAGCTCGTATGACAGCCTCAGATCGGTACGGAAAAGCCTGTTTTAATTCTCGAATTTTTTCTTTTGTCGATAAAGTGTCGTTAGCATAAATTTCTGCAAATTTATCTTTCTCATCTTGTGTCCATTTCCTTTTAATTCCTGCAAAAGTAATACAAGATTGATCAATAACATCATTTCTCAAAACTTTACTAATATATAGAACATGAGATGACTAATAATATACTGAGTATTTAGCAATGGTTAATAGTTTAAAAAAAGTCATCTTCCGATCCTACTAAAAACAGCTCATTGATGAATTGGCCAGTCAGTGTTGAAAAAGACACACATGGAATCATTAACTGCGATTTATGGCCAGAATCTAATCTCTGCATAATAAAATAGATCATACAAAAAGAAACAAAACTACCTATGGCATCCTGGGTAAACCTAAAAGCCAATAGATAATAACAGAATGTACTGCTGCCCGTAATGAGGTTTTCCAATTTTCCAAAGGTCCGTGATTTATCTATCATCTCACTATAGAGTGGAATCGATCACAAAAAAAGAATATTCTGGTCTCATTGTTCCCGTCATTAAACCAACACTGTATACTGTTAACTTCTCTAATATTACAGGTAAAATACTAGTGGAGAAACTGAAAAATCTAGACACCTTTTCTCACAGTGAACAGATGTTAACCATTCCCACAGAAGATCTAGTGAAGTATCCTAATGAGCAAATACAAACAAAGTGCATCGACAAACTTCTAGCTCGTCTTATTCCAATTACAGTCAAACATGGATAACTCGTCCACGGGTAGCTCAAACACATGGTTAACTCGAACGGTTTCTTTGGTCCGTTCCCACATAATGATAAATTGCTATAGATAACTCGAACTCGACACTGTTAACTCGAACTGTCTTTTGCCCAACGGCTACCGAAACGGTTGTTATCGCTTTAGAAAATCACTTTGTTCCAAGCCATAGAGGTAAACCTCAACTTTTCATAATTCATAAGCGTCGTTATTACTACCATCGGCAAAATATTTTTGTCAACGACTTTTCTAAAGGTTTGGTGAAATTTGATTTATACCAAACATCCGCCTAGCGATCGCCCTTTCGGAAGCGAGGTAAAGTGAGGTAATCTTTGCATAAACTTAAAGTAAAATCGGCAAAATTGATCGTGGGTAAAACGCTCCAAAGAAAAATATGTCTTTTCTTTTGAGCATTTCAACAACGATCAAGTTTTGCCAATGTCAATCTAAAATTTGTCCTAGCAATAACATCACCTCAAACAACAAACCAATCTCAAGTGATGGAAAAATCTCTATACTTTTTGATAAAAACGTTTTAAACTTTATATTAGAAGCATTTAATTTGAAAAAAGCCATTTGTGCTTTTGATTTATATTATAGTTTGTATATGTACATGTATCTACTAATAAATAAGTAAATACATGGACTTGTGACAGTGCTCTGATAACTTGAACGCTTTGATAATTCGAACACTTTCGCTCGGTCCCGTGAAGTTAGAGTTATCCATGTTTGACTGTATTTATGATGTATTCAATAAGCCTGCTTGTGTTTGCCTGCAGTTAATCATGAAACTTCAACAAGTGGTTTAAAAATGTCACAGGAACATGTATTAGCTTCGTTAAATTGCATACTACAGTAAGATTTCTAATCTCTAAAGTTACGGAATTAGAGAAAAAGAATGACAAGTTACAATCAATATCATTTTCCACAGAGAATCCGAAAACTGACATCATCAACTGCATACTATGAGTATACTCATCATGAGCATCAAATCATTTGGATAATAAAGAACTAGCAACACAAAAAATAATTTTTTGACAAGCTTAATGAGTGCGTAAGAACTTAATAGTTCTTACGTTGAGACCAAAAGTCTTTACTTCCAAGGTCAACTACCAATAAAACAATCAAACCTAGGGAGATCCTACAACAACGAAAATATGCATTCCACTTAAAAAATCTAGTCTATTAAATGTTGATAAATATATTCTAGCTGAAGCTGTCAAACAACCAGCTTAATCTAAACATCAAACTGCTTCTATTGGGAACAAAAAAATTGGAATAGCGGTGTCAATACAATCAAAATATTCTATGTATAGATCCTTCAATCAAGACACCGCACGAAAACTATTAACTAGCAAAATGGCCACCTTTTGTCAGACTCATAATTAGTTACATTTGTTGAAATCAGAGAATCCTCAAATTATTATTCAGTTTCAATCACAGGACATCGCAAAAGAAGTTATGGGTTGCTGAAATTCTGATTTCTTCAGTGGATCATCTTGCAGACTAGACTATCCATTGATCAGATTCTCTTGCAGAGAATTTCGTCATGCACTATGTTTCCATGATGCACCTGAAGTGCATCATGCGGGTTTGGAGTTGTGTGCAAGTTGTGTTACCGTGCGAATTAAGTGTTTCCATGGACATTCACATGATGTGGGTTGACTCCGGCGCCTCGTTGAAAAAAGGTAAGGAATTGTATGCTTAAGTGAATAATTAGCGCTGTATGTGTTAGCAACGCAAACACATGAAATTTTATTGAGAAAGGACGACAAATGAAAATGTTTAAAACAATAGCTGGCACGGCATTATAATGCACATCATTTGCTAGTACTGTTTCCATTATTCACAAACATGATGTATTCGATAGTTTTGCGAATCGCAAAACTTGCTTCGCTTGCGGATTCATGCTGTTTCCTAGCCTGTCTTGACAAGCTGTTGTTTTTGCGTAGTTGTCCCCCGTTGAGCGGCGAGCAACAACAGCTTGTCACAAGACGTACTGCACCTGATGTATCAGCTGCACTTATAGGGAGTTGTTCTCTTCCGTCTACGCGGCTTGGCCGCGATGTTATGTCGGTCGCTCCATTGGTAACCATAGCGGATTTCACACAAAAATTTATGTAGAAAAAAACAGGATTACAACGTTTAACCAAAGACAGTTTCTGTGATAAACTTTAGTAGAACTTGAGAATAAAATAAACTCTAAATAAAATCCATAAGAACAAATAAAACTGACTGATACAAAAATAGAAATAAAACTGACTGAGTGCACAACTAACGACATGTTTAGTCGCTGTTGTTGCCTAAGTTCTCAAATTCTAATAAAGTTTACTGCAGAGAGGGGTCGCCAGTTAAACGTTCTTATCTTAATTTTTCTACATAAATTGTTGCGCGACATCCGTTATGATTACCAATGGAGCGACCGGAATAACATCGCAGCCGAGCCGCGTAGACAGAAGAGAACAACTCCTTATAAGTGCAACTGATGCATCAGGTGCAGTACCTCTTGTGACAAGCTGTTGTTGCTCGCCGCTCGACGGGGGACAACTACGCAAAAAACAACAGCTTGGAAAGACAGGCTAGCCGTTTCCATGATGTGGTTAACTTATGGATTGGCTCAAATTTGCACCTCAAGAAAACATAGCGATGGTTCAGAGTGCCTCACCTGATGCAGATGACAAAACAGTCATCGGTACATAAAAATACTAACCCTGATGCCACCATAGAAAGATTGTTTAAAAAGAATAAAATGTGAAGCCTTTGAAGGTAAAGTTTTTTGCATCTGTTCTACCCAAATGTCATCATATACAGAATTACTATATCAAGTGCTTATTGTTATGTAATCCTGAATCCCATAAATGATGGATCTCTCAAAAGGATTAAAAATTAGGAGTCTATCGTCCAAGATGGATAAATTGAAGTATTTGATTTTCAAGTATACCGTAAATTTAAAATTACTTGTTTTTTTTTGAGAATATCATTGAGAGCTAGTCATGGGAATGATTACTTTAAAATAACTGATCACAATTTAAGAAATAACAGGAACTATAACCAAGGTGGTGGTCTGTTATGCTATACCCGACACTTTCGAGACCTTATATAGCGTCTTCGATTTAAAACCTTTCAAATTGGGTCTTATATTGAATAAATCTTTTTAGAGCTTGTAAAAGAGTGTTGCAGTAATACTGAAGAAATTGTGGTACCGGTTGACTTGTCAACTTGTACAAATAAGAGTAACAAATTAGAAAAGCAAATTAGGCAATCCTTTGGCTTGAGAATTATTGGTTAGCAAACCAACCAGAGAAACAGTAAACGCCTGGCACTGATTGATAATGTGCACACAAACCTTATTCATGAAATCAAGTTTTTATGAGTGCTTAAATTGTGTACGAGTGATTATGATTTGATACTTATTGTAAGAATGATTGGTGTCACACAAACCTCATTCCCTCAGAAACTCACTGGGGATCGCTCAAGATTCATGCCTGGCAACATTTTAGATGAGTTGGCCCCAACAGATAGAATGATCTTCTGATGGAGAATGCAAATAACACAATCAATCGATTCGAGCAAAAATTTTGTTTGGTTACCAACAAATGGTTACCTTTTTAAACTAGAAAAGTCAAATCAGAGTCTTTACCTATCTGGCTTAAAAAAGAGGTACAGTAAAATATCAAGTTGAGAGAATAGCTAGAAATTGCAGAGATTGGACGGCTTACAAATAGCATCGCACATTCATCTGCTGTTTTCAATTCACAATGTATTGATGTGTTAAAAAGTACATAATCCAGACGACACACACAAACTTAGGCAAACTTTAACTTTAAAAGATAAACAAACAAAAAGTTATTATACTTGTTAGCTACAAAAACTAAATGCACAGTTTTAATGCATTGCAAGGAAACTTCTATGTTCAGTTTTATCATCATTTAGTTCTTATCTACATGTAAATGAATGCCCGGCATTGCCCAGTAATAAAGAATTCTTTAGACGGAAAACTTAC
This sequence comes from Watersipora subatra, assembly GCF_963576615.1. Taxonomy (NCBI): domain Eukaryota; kingdom Metazoa; phylum Bryozoa; class Gymnolaemata; order Cheilostomatida; family Watersiporidae; genus Watersipora; species Watersipora subatra. Next base: position 48,601,139 of record NC_088714.1, on the reverse strand, counting down.
TTTAATTTAACATATACAACATTAACCATTTTAACTTTTAATCTTCATATCGTGAGAAAAGTATTTTGTGCAGTTCAAATGAACTAAGAAAAAAATAAAATGAAACAACTAGAATTTTTGAAACTTGTTTAAACAAATGTAATTTTAAACTTCATAACTTGAAAGAAGTATTTTGCTAAAATAAATTAAAAGGAAAACTCAAAATGTAAAGGTGTTTAAATGTTAATGTGAAATCATTAGCGAGTAATGGCTAAATATAGTCTGTTTTGCTATGATTACAATGAATAATTATTTGGTATACAATTATATGACTTTAGCTCGTTTCAGTGTTGGCATCATAATCCGTGAATATTGTAAGCTATAGATGTATATAAAGTGGAATGGAATCCCATAATAATTATCTAATGCAATCACCTCCTGGTAAAAAAATTAAAAATTAGTAACAAAACAATATGTCAACCTTAGTAACTATAGGTACCTGCAATGACATTAGTGCATTTTGTGGTTACGATTTGCAAAATAATATAACATTACAATGTACTACATGCAGTACGTATCATTGGAAGTTCGTACCTTCGAGACAGACGTGTAACATAAACGCTGAATCTAACTTAAATGAATATAATTTACTAAACACATATTTGAAGGAATTTTTAGTATGTATTTTAATAAACTTCAAACTAAGATTTTTACATTTGTCCGTTTGCCAATCTGTTTTTACCATAACGGATAACGCTGACCTTGCTATGACAAGCAACGTATATTTCTTAATAAAATATATAATCAGCATACAAACCGCCAAATTTTAATTTCGAGAGAAATTATTGTTGATATCGAGCGGCAGAAAAAATTCTCCCCGACGAAAAAATAGCGAAAAAGCATAATGTTTCATACAATTAGGGGAAAAATATTTTATAACAAAGGCATTGCAACGCGCATGCGCAAATAATACGTGATTTAGCATGTGCGCACGATATACACAATATGTTAACCAAATAGCTAAGGGCTCTATAGCTCAGTGGTTACATTCCTGAATTTGAGACTCGTGGTTGCAACCTTTCTGAGTTTTATTATTTAAGATTTTAATAGCCGGACAGACCAACAGATATCTAAACAGATCAAGACAAACCTCGAGAAATATATATACAGTGAAACATGGATAACTCGCCCTCGGATATATCGAACACATGGTTAACTCGAATGGATTTGCTTGGTCCGTTCCCACGCAATGATAAATGGCTTTATATAACTCGACCTCGGCACCGTTAACTCGAACAGTTTTTTGCCGAATTCACAAACGTGGTTTCCGTTCAATTTATTTCGAAGGAGTTTCCACTAGTCGCGGAGCTAAGACTACTCTGCTTTCTTAACGAAAGCGCTTTATATACGCGTATAGTGTACATATAATTTCCCCCGTACCGTATAATGGAACCGAAAAAGAAATCGTATAAAAATGATTAATAGGGTCGCTAAGACGTTCGCTTAGTTACGGCCAAGCTATAAACGTTAGAAGGTATTAGCGAAAAAAATTTAATAAAGATAGACACAGGATGCAAAATACATATTGTAACAGTGATTATATGCGGATAGATAAAAATAAAAAGTCACAAATAAGCTCGTGGCTTGGGGTCCGCTACAACAGATATCCGCTTTATGATGGCATCACGCAAGCAAAGAAAAGCGTGGAAACCTTCTGACAAACTTAAAGTACTCGAGGAAATCGAAGTAGGACAAAAGTTATCAGCATTATCAAAAAGAGAAAATCTTCCAAAAAGTAGTGTCAACATGGATTAAAAAAAAAAAGAATAAGATCGTTATGTGACCAAAATTCATCAAGGCTAAGAGATCGTTCAACGTCGCACGATGATTTGGATGGTGTATCATCGACATGGTTTAGACAAGTGCGTAGTGAAGGCGTACCTATCGATGGGCCAATTTTGTTAGAAAAGGCTAACAAGTTTTTAAGGACTACAACAACTGTTTAAAATCTATTTCTACAATAGGTCACACTGTTGATCTTTGTCAAAAAATACCTTGTCACAGACTACACTCGATAAGTTTTTTAAATGAAACAACTGATCAGATGTAAAGCATGCTTTTTTGCATTGGTCATAAATGTTTACTTATGTCCAGTTTGAAAAATTATCAGAAAGAATAGATATTTTTCTATTGGGCTGAGATTTGTTTGCAGTTTTAGGTGATGTGACTGACAAGACGTTTTAAGATTAAAACTGGCAATATTGATCTCGAGTAAAACACTCAGAAGAAAAAATGTCTTCTGAGCGTTTTAACCGCGATTAGGTTTTACCAATTTTAATCTGAAAAAGTCCTGGCAGTCACATCACCTAAAAAACCACACAAATCTCAAGTGGATAAAAATAACTATACTTTCTGATAAATACTTTAAAACTCTACATCAGATGCCCTTTAAATTACAACAAACAACCTATACTTTAGTTTTATGTATCTACTGATAAATACATTCACTTGTGACTGCTCTGATAACTTGAACGCTCTGATAACTCAAACACTTTCGCTCGGTCCCGTGAAGTTTGAGTTATCCATGTTTCACTGTATATATATATATATATATATATATATATATATATATATATACAGTGAAATATGTATATATATATATATATATATATATATAGATTTTCTTATCTTAATGCTGACTCGAAGAACGCATATAATGAGTTTCAAAAAAGTATTCTTCATGATATTGCAAAATACACAAATCGCAGTATTGATTAAAACACAATGAACAAGCTTGAACAATATTTCAGTGGTGTTTCTGTTATCACTGATGTTTTAAACAGAGAATTATTTTATGACTGTTTTCCATTAGCCTAGAAGCATGCATGAATTGCTCAATTGTTCAAAGGAAGAGATGGCAGTAGCACATTAAATTTTTGTCCTATTTCAGTGCACTCTATTTTATCTAAAGTTTTTGAAAAGCACCAAGTACCCACACCTACTATCATTTGTCCAAAGATGATATTTTAAACCCCTTATCAGTCTGGTCTAAAAAAGTCCCTTATATAGTGATGCTGTCCATAACTCGACTTCAGACTGTTTTGATCTTAAAACTAAGAATAAAGAGACTGGCTTAATGTTTTTATAGTATGTTTCTACTGATAACTATATAAAAGATCAAGTATCACCGGATATGCTTACATTTTACTCTATACCGGAAATAATAATTTTACACAAACTTTTCAAGCTAAATAAAATCAATCAGACTGTGTCCATTATTTACTCACGTTGTGTAATGTCATCCAAATGTGCAACAGCTTATATTTGTAAGTTAACATGGACTGGCATCACCACATACACTGCATGCATACCTGAAGTTGACTTGGTGTCACATAGCCTGCTGAACGATTCCGTAAATTTTCTTTCTATTCTTGGCATTTTAGAGGGCTTTGTGCGCAAGGAAATTCGATTTAGGGTGGAGGGGAATGACGTTGTGGTGTCTTTTGAGCGAAAAGAACAAGTTGCCATGTGGTATTTCAGAAATCGTGATGTGTAGAAGCCAAAGCAATAGTTACAAGGAAGCATTTGGCCTGCATCAGTCTGGCGAATTGGTCTCTTTACTGGCACTAGCTCTCCATCTCCATTATTTAAAACCTATAAGCACAATATTATTGAACGGATTTGCAAAGTTTATGCTACTGATACATGTTGTATATACAAGCTGTAGCAGAGTTCTTTGCAATACAGGTGCCTACAGATGTCAGTGACTAATCAACATATATTTTAAGTCAACTGAAAAAATTCACCTAATGGCTTTCACAACAAAATATGTCATCTAGTATAAACTGGTAAGTAAAAAACCCAGTCCCCTTTAAAGGGCTATAGAAAACCTTTTTATTTAATTTATATACACACATAGATGAACTTGTCTCAAGTCACCAGGCCTTCATGCAGTAACCTTTCATTGACACGAGTATCGTGTTTAGAGAGGTTTTGGGACAGCGCTAATATGATCTAACCTAAATCTAAAATAATTATGAATCTATAAGTGATTTGTTTGGCGGTGTGTCATAATGTATTTATCAATGAAATTTTAACATATGAGTTTTATAGCAACTATCAAAGAATGTTTCTAAAAGTTCAAATTGAGAAGAATAAGTAATTTCTATTAGAGCTTGAAAAATAGGTGAAACTTAATTAAGAGAGCTGATTTGAATCCAAATTGTCATACTTACCTTCATATTGTGCTTGAAATTGCCTTGGTTCTGAATTTTGGCAAAAGCTCGATGACGCTCATTACCTACAAGCTTTAGAGCTTTTTGGACAGCTGTCATCTCTGAGTGTTTTCCGGCATAATGCCTGCTTATACGAGACTTCACAGCTTTCTCACAATAGAAACAGTAGTCTATCCTGGTATAATTTTTAGAGCCATGTTCTTTTGCGGTGTAGACTTGTAGAGTCACTAAAGAGCAACACCACATGGTGCATTAAAGAGAACTGAAGTACCAGAAGTTTATGCTTTACGAGACGATGATAATAATGAACTGGGCGTATCTAATATAAATATTTAAAGAAAGTCCCTAAACTCTATAATACATCAATATAATCTTCGAAAACTGATGTAACCTGCAGTGACACTTACAAGTTTACTTACACCGAGCTTGGAATTCTCATTTTATCAAATACTAGCTGTGCTACCCGGCGTTGCCCGGGTCATAAAAAAGTCAATGAACAGAAAATTGATTTGCATTTAACATATACCAACATGTGCCATTCTAACTTTCAAACAGCATATCATGAAAAAAGTGTTTTGTGTAGTTGAAATAAGTTAGGTGAAAAAATAAAAACAGCTGTAAAGGTTTTCAAACTTTATCAAACAACGGTAACTTTTCAACTTCATATCATGAAGAAAATGTTTCGCGCAGGTCAAATAAATTAAAAAAAAAAAACTACACAAAGGTCTAGATGTAAATGTGAAATAATTAGCAAGTAATAGCTAAATTAAGTCTGTTTTGTTACAATTACAATAAAAGATGATTCAATAATGATACAATTAATACAAACTGAGAAAACAAAATAAAAATCCTGAATATGTAGAATCAATAATAGCAATTCTTGTGTAGAAGTGTGTGTATGAAAAAGGTCACTGTTCCCCAGAAGCTATCTATGAAAACTTTGACATAGATGATACTGGTACCTCTCAATACTGGTACAAATGTAAAAATGAGATATCGTAGCTGTCAGAGCTGTCTTTGTCTGACCGAATGGTGAGAGAATGTTGAAGCTCTTCCTACGGAGATACTACAACTCTCAGTGTGATAAAAATTGGCCTTGACCACAGATATAGCAGTTGAACCTTACCAAAAACCCAAAATAGAAGTTTGAGAAAACGTAAAAAAGCATCGTGTTTTATGGAAATAATAGAATTCATAGCTTTTGAACACGATGATACTGGTACCTCTTGATACTGGTACAAATGTAAAAATGAGATAGATATCGTACTGCCTCTGTCTGACTGAACGGTGAGAGAATGTCAAAGCTCTTCTTATGGAGGTAATACAATTGTCTGTGTAAAAAGAATTAGCCTTGACAGCAGATATAGCAATTGAACCTTACGAAAAAATGAAATTAGTAGTTCAAAAAACAAGAAAAAGCATCGTGTTTCATAGAACTAATAGAGTTTTAAATAATACGTCAGTTAGTTTGTGCATACGGTATACCGTATGTAATAAGACCTTTTATCAATACGCCTGGTGTGGCTCAGTGGGAGAGCGCGTGGATTGAGATCTTTTGGTTGCAATCTCCGCGAGTTCAAATCCACCATGTCACGAAATCTTAAATTTCGAAATTTTAATAGCTATAGCTGGACATACACAACGACAAATACACAGACAAACTTTGAGAAATACATATATAGTGTAGATGTATCTCTGTTTTGACCAGTTTTGATCAACCGCAACGATGCAGCCATAATATGATAGTTTTTCTCAGACTTCAATAAAAGCTTCTGAGGGAGTTGTACTGATAAAATGTTGTTATCCTAACAGAGGATTCAAAGTCGAGCAAAATTCATCAATTGCTATTCATTTTAGTAAATATTTTGCTCACATCATTAGAAGAGCTGAGAATTCACTTAAAATTATTTATCACAGCTGAAACTAGAACGTTTGCGAATCTGCTTAAAACGGGTAGATATTAATTGATTAGCTGCAATATCAAATGCGATTAAAACATCTATCAAATACTTTGAAGCTAAATGCGTTGATTATTAAATATGACTACTGTTATATGTTAACTACCGTAAGTCCTCATGCTCAAGTCGCGACAGATGACAGAAAAAACAGATGACTCACGAAAGAAAAAATAATCTTTCAACAAGCCGCATATGCCTACAGACCGAGGCTAATGACTGAGGTTTTGTCGTCCTTGACCCTTTCGGAAGCGAGTGTTAAGACGGGTTTCGCTATACCCCCATCCTCTTGAATAAGAAAACAGGCTACATCAGTACACGTGAAAAGAACTTTCTTTTACTTCCAAGTTCAAATTAAAATTCCTAAACCCTTGCATCAAGAACTTACTTGCCATGTCTCAGCTAGATTTTTATTGCACTGTTAGAGGGTTTCACACTCATGTTAATAACCTATGACTGTGGTGCGTTAAACGTGAGCGATAAATTCTTCTTTAGTCTAAAGTATTCCATAAACATGACCTTGAAAATAAACGAGTAGGTCGCCAAAACCCAGTACATAAAAGTTTATCACGACTGCGATGTTATGGTTATAGCGCGAAACTGAGCAGAGACAGCATTTATCGAGAAGCCGCCCTGAACCCCGCGTAAGTTTTAAAAACTTGGCTTTAGCCGCGGCCTATGACCTTGAACCAGAAGCCGCGCCCAACGACAAGCCGTGCGGCTTGAGCATAAGAACTTACGGTATATAAAAAACAAGTAATACTGATATGTTTACCGTTGACCATAAATCATAATTTTACGAGTTTCTCAAGCTAAATAAAAACCAATCAGACTGTGTCCGTCACTTACTCGGATAATGTCATCCAAATGTGCAATAGCTTGTGTTTGCAACTTAACATGGACTGGCATCACCACATACACTGCGCGCATACCTGAATTTGACTTGGGGTCACATAGCCTGCTTGAACATTTCAGCGATTGTGTTTCTTTTACTGACATTTTAGAGAGCTTTGTGCGCAAGGACGTCTGATTAAGGGTGGAGGGGAATGTCGTTCTGGCTCTCTTCGTACTGAAAGAGCAAGTTGCCATGTGGGATTTCAGAAATCGTGACGTGTAAAAGCCAAAGCAATAGCTACAAGGAAGCATTTGAAATGCATCAGTCCCTTGAATTGATCTCTTTACTGGCACCAACTCTCCATATCCATCTTTCAAAACCTGTAAACACAATATTATTGAATGTATATTTGCATGGTTACACGGTTGATAACTGGTGCAGATATACAAACAAGATCTAGCAAAGTGTCCTGCAATACACAATTGTGGCACAAGTCAGTGACTATTAAAAAAATATTTTAAATCAATTTAAAAAAGGCATATTAGTTGTCCTATAACCTCTTAAAGGTTGACTTGCAACAAAATTCACATTACAGTTGTTTGGTATCAAAAGGTTCACCATGTCTTACTCTGCTGTGTTGTAAGTGCAACGTATGTGGAAATGTGATTACAAGCTCTTCAAAGCTCAAAATGAACAGTTAATCGCAGCCATCACGAAAACACCGTAGGTTGGAATTCCTCTCAAAAACTGCTCAAATGAAACACAGTTGAGCACGATGTGCTTCTGTTTACACTTTCATGTGATCTCACTCGTCGAAATATTTTCACAAATATACTTCAAGCATTCAATAAAACCATGTCTATTGTCCTTAAGCATCTATTTCATCATCATCATCATCATCATCATCATCATTGTAATGCTGTCACTTTGAGCACTGATATCTCAAATCCTAACATAAAAACTAGTTTTTAACCTTAGTTCGAAGGAGTGCATATCAACCTCTGATAAACATGAGGAGCCTGTTGGTCACCTGTGATAGTCAAAAAATGCTGAAGAAATTGTCATTTGGCAGCAAGTATGGGTTACATGATCAGATTACTACTAGATGATTGAATCAAGCTGAAACAACACTGTAAAATCGCGAGCATCTATATTTGATGAGGGCTTTCAGGTAGAACCCAAAGTGTTTGTCGTAAGCAAGTGCTACAAGATGTTTTATATTGAGCCTTTTATTTCACGTGATAACATCATGTGTCAAAACAATAACCACGTTGAGTTGAGTATTTTATCAGAATACAAAGATTCCAACCTACGCCGATTTCGTGATGGCTGCTGTTTGATTCTGAGCTTTTATAAGCTTACAATCACATTTCCACATATTTTATACCTACAACATAGCAAAGTAAGACACGGTGAATCTTTTGATATCAATTAACTGTACTCTGAATTTTGTTGCAATTCAATCTTTGAGAGGTTATCGGACAACTAATATGACACGAATATGACCCATCAGACAACTAATATGACACGAATATGACACGAATACTTATCAATCCATATAATTTAAAGTTAAAGACCTTTATAGCAACCTTCATATATTGATTAAGAATCCAATTTAAGAAGGTTATGTAATTTCTATTGGTTAAAAATCCAAGGTTATGTAATTTCTATTAGAAATTTTAAAATTGATGAAATTCATTACAAGAGCCTATTTGAGTCCGTATTGTCACACTTACCTTCATATTGTGCTTGAAATTTCCTCGGTTCTGAATTTTGGCAAAAGCTCGTTGGCGTTGATGACCTAAAAGCTTTAAAGCTTCTTGGACAGCTGACCTCTCTGAATGTTTCCTGGCATAATGCCTACTTATGCGAGACTTGACAGCTTTCTCACAATAGAAACAGTAGTCTATCCTGGTATAATTTTTAGAGCCATGTTCTTTAGCGGTGTAGACTTGTAGAGTCACTAAAAAGCAATACCACATGGTGCATAAAAGAGAGCTGAAGTACCAGAAGTTTATGCTTTACGAGACAGTAATAACGCATAATTCGTTTATCTAATTAGAACATTTTAAAAAGGAGTCTCTATAGTCTATAATGCATCAACGATATGCTTTCATTGTGATGAATCTACTTCCTTAGTTGGCAATAATCTAAACTATATTACACGACTATGATTAGTTGTGGTAAAAACTTTCTTTGACCCTCAATGACAGTTTTTGAAGGGTTTAGTCTTGCTCATCTGTATTTTTTATTATATTGTTTTTTAATGTTGTCCCAAATTGTGTCTTTTATCTTCGCATCGATTTTCATAAAAGACCTGGGATTCAGACATATATTGGGGAACTAATATTGTCAACTCATTAAAGAAGTTTTTAGACTCTCATCTATAGCCTAACTATGAATGCACTTTTTAAAATGCAAATTTCTAAAACAACTGTTAAAACAGTAATAATAATATAACAATCAACAGTATTATATTAAATAAAATAGATGTATTAAAAACCACGTACAGTCAAGAATGGAATGTAAATACTAACTGCCTGTTAGATCAGAGCGCTGTAAAAGCTAAGCCGGATCATTCAAAAACATCATTGTGAAGAACTGACAGTTATGTACTAAAATCAGCAAAATATGTATACAGATGATTCCAAAAATCTTTAAAAACAATGTTGTTTGGGTAAGCACTGAACAAAATTGAATCCAGACAAGTGCCATCAGCGCTTTAGAAAAATTATATTTTAGGAAGGGCTGGGAAAAATTGAAATAGTAAAGCATTTAGAATTTGTGCAAAAGGGATTGTTACTACAAGAAATCTACCGGAATGGCACTAGTGAGTGGATCTTTTAGGATAATAATGTGTTTGGCAGCCGACCTTCTTTTCTCAAAGAGTGTGTGACAATGGCATTTTGCGAAACTCCTTACAGTTACAGAGGTGATAACTTGACTTTAATCAGCGCTAGCAGCAGAGCAGGACACTAACAAACAAATTGTGCTTGTTAGTGTCACAGCAACATTCTTGGAATGGATTATTTCCATGGTAGGATCATCTACTGTTTTTCAAATTTATCTCATAAATTTGAAGTATTTTTGTACTCGGCGGCTGTGTTTATTGAAAATATGTAGCATTAATTCTTTGAGCAAAACATAACAATACAAACAACTGCATTTAGGTTATTTGTATAACAAATAACTGACTTTCAAATAGGTGCCTTCCAATAAAAAATCCCCACATAATCTCATAGGTACCTCAGAAATAGTAGTGCCAAACCTGCCAATCTCATAGGTACCTCAGAAATACCATTGCCAAACCTGCCAATCTCAAAGTCATAGCTAATGTGCTGAAACAACTAAATATTTGATGCATAAAGTGATACATTGAAAACAGTTTAAAATGAAACTCTCCCCCCCTGTAATATACCTTTCAACACAATAACATGAAATATATTAAAATTTTGCAGTTCAATCTTCAGAATGTATCTCTTGATTCAAGCATCGCTGACTAAAATTTGCTTTATTAATGAATGTAAAATGTTCTGTCCATTTTTAACAAGGCTTTGTGGCTCTAGGTAACTGGTGTATTCGGATGTTCCACTTGCTTGCAGTTTATATCCCTACCAGTATTCTGTTCTCAAGATCTAATTCATATTTTTCATTCAAACTTATACAGTTTGATATAATATATGAGATCTCAATAAAAATGCCAACATATAAAAAATATAGGCTACTATATCAATATAATATATAAAATGAGCTTGTATTACTGATATATAAAATTATTTTTGAGCTTTTTATCGTCCTTTTGGTTTTAGAATGAAGTGGAACGCGATGTATTTTTTAGAATTATTGGCTCTAACAGAACTGTTGACACACAGAAAATATATTATAATTTATCAGCATCATGGATGCTGAGACACAACTTTAAAAAATGCAAGCCATGTTTGAAACCAATGCTAGTAAACGGCTACTGGTTCATAAAGATAATAGCAGTTATGGATAAATATATGCTTCATTTGCATTTGAATATATTGCTACTGGAATGCTGAAGTTGTGAAACCCTGATAGAAGACGGGCAAATATATGTACCAGTTAAAAATGCTACTAATAGAATGCTATTAAAATATATATATCAAATAGGAATTCCCATTGAACAACCATATCCGTAACTTGAAAATGATGCTATCACTATTGGGAGATAAATGACATATATATGTTTGATAAAAGTTTATAGGAAATCCATGATTTCCTTAAAAAATCTAATTCGAGGCTACTGGCATATCTTGAGCTAAAACAGCTTTTAAATATATATACATGCTTAAAAAATATCGTAACTTGCAGGCTATGAGTGCTTGTTTATGTAAGATTGGAGCAAAATATATACTTAATTCGAACAAAATATTACAAACAACAAACCGATAGCTTAATTACCTAATGAGCAAATTGATAATGATATAATATATAATCTTATACATATACAATGATAATCCATATATATTTCAAAGTTTGTGTCTTCCTGTATTTGTGGATGTGTTTGTCCAGCAATAGCTATTATTAGAATCTTGGAATAAAGTAACCATACCAAACAAGATTTGATCGCAGACCCTCCCATTCACCAGTCCAACGCTCTACCAATTAGGCCACAGAGAATGATTTCTTCATTAGCCGATATATGTCGCTATATGGGAGAAAATACCCAGTGACTTTGCATATTACCTAGGGTAATTGAATAACATCGCGGAGACGAATAGCTCTCATTAGTGAGCTGACTCAAATTTCCCATTGGCAATGTGCCAGGCAAACAGCAAGTGGCAAGCAGCTCTCATTACTTCTCATTGTTTTTAAGCTGATTTTTAATACTCGGGCATCGCCGGAAGCACAGTTAGTAATACAATAAATTTAAAAACTAGTAATATGTATTTGGAAGTTTAACAGCCTAGAAGGTTTTGGCAAACAACTATGTGAACTCCACCTTTATTTGACCACCACCTCTAATAGAAATACCTAGGAAGGGTTGAGAGGGACAACACCTTTTTACACCGTCAATTAGACATACAGTGGACCCCGCCATACGACATTAATTTGTATGACATTAATTTGTTCTGGTATTGGGATCGTAAAGTTAAAACATTGTATGGAGGGGCATAGGAACATCTAGTAATTATCTAATGCAAACCCCCGATAAAAACATCAAAGTTTTATATACGTGCTGTACACATCAGTGACAAAATAGTATCATAACCTTAGTAACTATAGTTACCCATTCAGTGGTTATGATCTGCAATAAAATTTCAACAAAACTAACAATATTATGTACAGTACTGTAGGGAGTTCTTACATTAAAAAAGACAGAGGCTAACGTAAGTGTGAGAGAAACTTGACAGCGATGCATTCAGTACACTAAGTTTTAGTGATGCTATGTAACAGAAACTTTGAATTTAGCTTAAATACATTTAGCATACTAAACACACACTTGAACCTAAGTTCTAATATTTTACCAACCTTATTTAAATTATGTTGTTTTATTTTTCATGATCTATTTTTGGTTTGGCACATTTTGCCTCACCTTCACTATAACTTTTAGCCAATCTTACTAAGACGTTTTTTTTCAAACTGATTCGACGAGCCAAGCGATGCTGTTCAAATTTGAATTTGAGAGGCATGTTGATGCCATATGGTGGAGAAAATGTCGTGACAAGGGTCCAGAAATCTTTGTGTTCTACACTGTAAAGCAAAAACTCATTAGGCAGGAACGCCATAATCCGGTAGTCCTATATACATTATGCTTGATCTTCACGAACCCACAACAGAAAGTGATCATTGTGACATTTAGTGACATTGTGCCTGAGAAGATTGATTGTCAAAATCATCAGAACTAGACTGATTTGAAGTAACCAAGGTCTAAATCCAATAAACTGTCTTCAGATCTGTCTATAAGGTGGTCTAAAACCTCATCTGAAGATAAAACGTTTCTTTTATAATGATGAGATTACTCTTCAGGAACACCGTACGACATAATAGCAGTCATTGTTAGGGCGTATCAAAGTCTGTTTTTGACCCTGAAGCTTTTCGGTTTTTTCGTTATAACTTCAAAAGCAACACTATCAGTATGATACTAATAAGTAATAGCTGTATCTGTCTAATATGGTTTACTATACATGTAAGTAGTTCTCTGTTTAACGCAGTCTGATACTTGGATGCATGTAAAAAATGTCGAGGCATTAATCTCGCTCTTCCCGAAAAAGAGTGCAAAATATAGACTAAAATAGCTTCGCTTTACCAGTAATAGAGTTAAATTAAGCATCCCAAAATTTGAACGTCATCTTTAGTTGAATGGCACTAAAAGGGAAGGGTTGAAAAATACAGTGCCATGACGCTCAAATAGAAGTTTTTGTGAACAGAAAACTATAGGCATCTTACCTAGGTACTGCAACCTTGTAGGAGGCTGAAAAAACTTCCGTAAAACCTCTAATTGAACACCACCTTTATTTTAACGCCACCTCCATTTGGCTGCCACCTTAGAAGAAGGGTTGAAAAGCAGAGCGTAACCCTTTTCTTGAGCACCACCTCCATTTGACCACCACTTTGACATTCTTTGATCTTTACGAGCCCATAATGGCAAATGATCAGGAGAAAAGTGTCCATAAAACCGTACTAATAATGACTTGGTTACATCAATAATAATTATTTTATTGGTTTTGTTCCTACCAAAGTCTAGTTTCTAAGTCAAAATCTATACAACTTTTTTGTTAAAACTATGATAGCAACAACTCCACAAAAATAACTGATAAAATTATCAGGCTAATATTAGTTCTTTGTTTAATGCAATATTGATACTTCGATATAATTAGGGTCAAGTGGGGTAAGTACACCATCAAAAAAGGGTAATTCAATTTCGCAGTCTTGCTACTTTGCTTTAACTAAACATTTGAGTCTAATATTGGTCATTGTGAAACTCCAGAATGTTCTGAGCAAGAATATCAGCACTAGAAGACTGTTAATTAAACATCATTTCTTTATATGAAGCGCTAAAAAATGTATGTCTAGGTGGTGCAGTTACCCCATACACAGGGGTAAGTGCACCACCTAGCCTTCTTTGCCATTGTTATGCATTGGTTGATAAGCAGAGGCAAATGCACCAAATTGCTGATATTGAAATTATATAAAATTCAATAAAAATGGAAAAAAAAGTTCTTTTGAGTTTGTACCGCACCACTGAAATTTTGATCGCATTGAACATTAAAATTTTAAAAATTAGCAATTCTACACCATTGAAATTCAAGTGACCAGTTTCACTCAAGTGAACCACAAATTTGACATAGACTAACGCAAAAGTATAACAAGAAAGACTATAGAGATTGGGAGAACTTGAAATGAGATTGAACTATCTCTTTTGATGGGGAACTACATGTGTGCTGGGTGGTGCACTTGCCCTGCCCCTGTTATATGTTAAGGTGCACATAGGTTAATGCTAATGTGCACTACATAGGTGCACTTGCCCCTGTCTCTAAAATTATCAGGGGCAAGTGCACCACCCCAGTTAAAATAATACAAAGTTATTTGTGTGGATTAAAACAATAAAAAAAGTATTATATGGATATTCACCAGTTACACTCAATAGTTAGCCAAAACAAATATCCACTAAAATGAAAGTTATAAAATTATCAATACACACCTCTGAATTTAAAGCCAACTACTTAAATAGTGCATTTACGTTTTTGTTGCTCACTTCACAAAAAATTTGAAATCAAGCATGCAGGGAATATAGCTTCCTGTGGTGGATCATGGGTAATAGTCCTGCAACTCAGAGACAGCTATGCAGTGATTGGCTGATAAAATATCAACAGCTGGTGCACTTGCCCCAATGGTGCACTTACCCCACTTGACTATATGTGAAAAACGCTTCAGATTTACCATGGTATATGAACGAATAGTTCTAGTCTAGTTTATGTCACTTGTTCATGAATATATACATGTATTTGTAGCATTTGATAGACTATTGTCATATAACTTATCAATTTGCAGATTTATAGTATAATATTTGATAGCATCATTGCGGTAATCTGATCTTACAATAGATCGACGCTTGTAACTTCTTTTCTATTGCACATAAAAGGCCAGTTTTGGCTGCAAACTGTGGCAAACATATCAATGAGTGCCATGAGCCTTTAAGCAACCATGTTTAATATAGTTATAAAATGAAAATATGCTTTTAAATTTAGAATGAAAACAAAACTTCAAGCTCCAACAAATAGCAATGCAGGCTATAAGATCATCGAAGGTTATTTGCAAGCAACATATATCAACTGGTAGAAACGTGCAACAGCTTCTTCGTGCATATTTATTTAAAGATCTACAAGTAGGTGGTAAGTTAGTAAATTTCTTGCATCTAAAAGGGTTAATGTCGCACCGCCCGAAAGTGACTGCAAAAGATAAGCGACATTTGATTCGCCCGTGAAAGGGTTAAATTTATCTTCTCAACAGGCTATGCTGACGAGGGGATTGAAAAATACAACGCCATCCTCTATTTGCATATCACCTCTAATGAAGCGCCACCTTAACAGAAGAGTTGAAAAATAGAGGGCCATGACGTTGAAATAAAGGGTTTACAGCAAGCAAATTTTTTCAACTTCTCCCTCCTGCAACTTTCCTCCCTCATTCTCCTGATTGATAAAATACCACAAACGTACCAATCGAACTTATTACATAATTTGATTTCCACTTACATTAAGTTAGTTTTGCAAATTGGGATTTACCACATAATCTAGTGTTATGATGCAGCCCAAACCTTTGATGCTGAAATTTAGGATGAAAAGGGAGCATTATACTTGGGTTATTACAGTAAATACATGGGCTTCACAAATAGCATTAGAAACAAACAAGCAAATGTAATTTGATTTTCATTTACATTCTTTCGTATCAGAATGTCTTTTGCTTGTCTTATTCTACTAGGCTACAGTTAAGTTCAATTTTAAGAGCAACTAGCAGCGTAGAGATATTAAAACAACTGACTAGCACCATAGCCGCTAACTGGTTGACACCTCAAATATTCCTTTCAACTGTATGAGTACTAAGTGTATTCTATGCAAAGAATGATAACTAAAAGTTTCCTGCTGATAGTTGTTTGAAAACACCAGCTGAAAAACCTCCTAATCACATCAGGGCAACTCAAAACAATTTATTTTTTGTCCGACAATTCATGCCAACTACTCCACAAACATTCTACCCAACAGCATGGAAGAGGAGTACCAGACTCATGAATTTCTGTAATTTTAAAGTAAATGTTAAGTAATTAAGTAAGCAAATGTGAGTTGTTAGGAAGCCTGGTTGAAGACATGGTATGAATAAGGTGTTGAACATTGCAGAATAATACCATTTAGCTGAAACAATTGGAAATCTATCCCAATAGGGTTTGTGATCACAAACGCACTGCTACATACCCTAGGACACTTATATTTCGCTAGTATTTAGTTTCGTGAGTAGCACACAGAGTAAAATTTCGCTGCAACTTAATTTCGCAGCTCTGATGAGTGTGAAAATATAGTGGTGTGAAAATAAATGCAGTGGAAAAAACATTACATTCCTCAGGTCCAGTTCACTAATAAGAAAAAAATTCAATTTGGGAATAGTTCGTATTTGTAAATCACAGGTTGAAATGTGTGGGTGAGATCGACAATTCAATTTGATCACTTGCTGCCATTTGTTTCTTAGACTATTAATGACGTCTAGGTCCCTCCCGCCGTGACTTTCACACTCGAATCCCAAGAAGAGAAAAATAGATAGGTAACAACCAACTTCACAACCAAAACTGTATAACCCTTACGCTGCCATAAACGCATTTATGCGTTTTCTAGGGGCCACTGACATAAACGCATTTTCTGACTTTCTCAGCAATTGTCTGGTAACCTGATTTTATTATTTGTTGACCACATAACCCACGGTCTTGAAGTGTTTTATGAAATTGACTGTGTTGTCCGAAGATTTCTCTATAAAATCAGCCTAAAACAACGAAGCAATTTTAAACTTTTGTTTGAGAATTTCTAATCTAAAAACGAACATTGTTCTGTGAGTTCATTAACTACCCCGCGCGAGTCATAAAACAGGTAATTAGTTGATGATGACATAATAGCCAGTTTAGATTTTCGTGATTATACAGATAATTAAAGTAGAACTTGAAAAATACTGTATACATATCATGAAGCAATATCGGCAATTTCGGTAAAATGGCTGGCACTAGGCCGGTAACGAATTTGTACATGATTGGCAGTGAAAGAGATAATGTGGTTGGACCTGATGAGGGTTGATATTGTTTTTGGATGGTAATAAAATTCATCACTGCAATAATTATTCTTCAATTTTACGACTTCACCTACCAGATTTTCATCCTCATCAGTTACAAATTCGGTGACTAAACTGATATTGCTTTGCCATGCTGCTCAGTTGGTGTATTAGCTATAATGAGTTTACCAGAAATTTCCCATTTATCCTAACCACAGACGAAAGTTGCTAGCATTTATAATATTACGATTTTATTGTGGATATTAATGAACAAAGCTATTTAACTTCGCGTTTTCGCTCGTTCGTTATGATAGTTTAGTTTCGCTCATTAAATTTTCGTGAGAGGATTACACCGCGAAAACGCGAAAGTTAGATGCCGCGAATACATAAGTGTCCTAGGGTAGCGGAAATCTCAACCAGCGAGCCCTTATTTTTTGACGAGTTAAAAAAAAGGCATCAGTTTTGATAATATTTATAATAACAATACAAAAGTTGAACAACTTTGCCAATGTCTGTAACTTTTAGTACACACTAGAACATTGGGTATGTAAATTCACCAGCCAGTAAAATAAAACACAATCGAGTAAGTTTTGACAAAATTTGGCTAATCAAATTATGGTGTGCCGATTTCAATTGAGGTAAACAGAGCTAAACAATGTAAATTTTGATTTGAATAAATCTTAGTAAACGCTATTTAATATTTTGTCTATAGATATAAGATGCTTGTCTATAGATTTCTATGTCTATAGATGCTTGTCTATATAAGCAAATGAAATTTACAGGAGTTGTTAAGAAAACCTTATCAGCTCTTTTCCAGCATCAAAAAGAACTATAACAATTACGCCGGTGCTGCAGGCACTGCAAACAATCTCCAGAGAGTTATTGCATTATATTTCATTGTTGGTTGGATACTAGGCTTAGCTATTGATTGGAAATATGCTAAAATGCTGAAACCGACTTTTGGATGATTTTAGCAGTAGTTTACAGAGTTAAATTTCGGTCAATAAATAGGACTTATTGCGCTACGGCAACTCAATCTTCAATAGCAGTAAATAAAAACTTAGATTAACCTTTCAAAAAAATTACCAAAATATCTTGTCGCGTAGTTTAAATTTTATTAGCGTTTCGAGCATTTTCAGCAGTTATTTTCATGGTCACTGAGTGTTTGCAAAAGAGTTGAGATGTCATTCAAAATTTTACTGACCTTGACCCTTTTGTGAAACATCCTTGGGCTCTACTTTGACTTCTACATCTATAAGCAAAAATTGTAAATGTTTATAAGATGTTAAAACACCATCTGATCCTCAGAGTTTTTGCGAAGAGACAATAAGTAAGTTGTTTCCTAGCAGCATAAAACAATGATCAATTAATAAAATAGAAACCACATATCTACAAAGCCACATATGCATCTGCTCACCGACATCACATCTGCTGACCCATATAACGTACCGTATACATTAAAAACAGTGCTAGAAGGAAGATCGCTTGACAGCTAAAACTTTGAAAGTAACACCAAACAAAGGTTATTCAAGACTGTTCAGAGAACGCAGGCATCACGATAGAAGTCATCAGTCTTATGAAAATCACCATGAAATTAGGAGCATGTTGTTTTCCGAATTTTCCAATGATGAAAAGTGTTAAAGCCAAAGTATGAAGCCAACAATGAGACATGAACTCATGTAAACCAGTAGCTTCAGCTAATGTGTGCTAAAAAATTTTATTGACCTTCCTAAACAATATAATCATATAAACATATTATGTTAGTCTTGAATCATTGCCAGACCAAAATCATTGCTGAATTGCGAGAGATGTCATCTCAAAAAGGTTTCCAGCAATATTGAAGTTTAAAAATTCTGAGTTGAGGTGCGCAACTTACTGAAAAATCCATGATAGGGCAGACTACATCCTTAAAGGTTGACTTGCAACATAATTCACATTACAGTTATTTGGTACCAGAAAATGGGGCAGACTAGATCCTTAAGTGGGCAGACTAGATCCTTAAGGATGCAAATTTGCTAAATTTTTGAAAAATCACTTTGCACAAACATGATATCAAGAATATTTCTTTCTTTGTGTAAAGGGATGATCAGTAAGAAACAGAACTTTATTACGTGAAAACGTAAAATCATATCAGTCATATCATAACGTCATATCAGTTCAACAAAAAACTTAGGACCCTAATAGTTTTTCCCGTGTGTAGTCATGAAAATAGTTTTTCAATATACAGTGGAACCTTAGTTCTCGAACATAATCCGTTTCCGAAGGTTGTTCGAAAACCGAGAGGTTCAAGATCCGAAACAATTATTCCGAAACAATTAATTATTATTATTATTATTAGATCCGAAACAATTTACATACATTATTAAAATTAATGTATGTAAATTTTAATCTGTTCTAAGTCGAAAAAATGAGTTCGGTAAAGTATTTTTATAATATTTCCACCATAAACTGTACATTACATACTATAAATAAAAACGGGTATATATAGAACGTGTTTAATTTTATTAACATATTTTCTATCTATGATGATGAAAAAAGAAAACAGAAAGTAAACATTTTGTATGTTTTGCTCTTAAAACATCGAAAACATTCTAAGTTAAGATACAATACCGAAAGTTGTAGAAATTGATAAATGAAACAGCAAAAAATGCAACAGATTAATTACATCAAAAATTGGGTGAAAAAAAAAACAGCATTGGCACATTTATTTCACATCTTTGAAGGATAATGCTCCTCCTAAACGATTTAGGGTAACACGATTGGAGGAGTTGTCTCTCTAGTCAATCTTTTCGGTAGAGAGACGTCGTCCTAGATGGTTCAGTCCTTTTTGCAAAGAATCTATAAAGCGTAACTTCCTTACCCCTTTGTTAAAGGTTGACTTGCAACAAAACTCCCATTACAGTTATTTGGTATCAAAAGATTCACTATGTCTGACTCTGCTGTGTTGTAGGTGCAAAATATGTGGAAATGTAATTACAAGCTCTTAATAGCTAAAAAACAAACAGCGAATCGCCGCCATCACGAAACTGCTATAGATTGAAATCAGTTTATTTCTCTGACGTAGTCATTACATTAGGTTATTGTTTTATCATGTGATGGTCTCACGTAAATTGAAAAGCCAATAAAAGGCTCAATATAAAACTTCTCGTAGCACTAGTTTATGACAAACACTAAGGGTTTTACTGAAAAGCCCGTATCAAATATTATAGATGCTCGTTACTTTACAGTTTTGTTTCGGCTTGATCTAATGGTCTAGTCGTAATCTGATCATGTGACCCATATTTCGCGAATAATTTCTGCAGCATTTTTTGATTATCACAGGTGACCAACAGGCTCATCATGTTTATCAGACAATGATATGTACTCCTTTGAGCTAAGTTTAAAAAATTGTACGAATTTTCACAGTAGGTTATAAGATATCAGTGCTGAAAGTGACAGCATTACAATGATGATGAAATAGACGCGTAAGAACAATAGCTTCAACATGGTTTTATTGAATGCGTGAAATATTTCGACGAATGAGGTTGCGTGAAAGTGTAAACAGAAGCCATCTCGTACAACTACGTCCCATTTGAGCCATTTTGGAAAGAGATTCTAATCTACGGCATTCTCGTGATGGCGGCGATTAACTGTTCGCTTTTGAGCTTTTAAAAGCTTGTAATCACTTTTCCACATATTTTGCACCTACAACACAGCTGAGTAAGACATAGTGAATCTTTTGATACCAAATAACTGTAATGTGAGTTTTGTTTTAAGTCAACCATTAACGAATGTTTCTATGCTGTTTCTGGAGTTGTTCCGAACGTTTAATTCCAATGTGCATGCTCCGGTTTGATCGAAAACTGAATTTATATTTGAGATCCGAGACGAACAAATCTCCAACTAATTGGTTGCAAAACAAATTGGTCGAGAACCGACAAATTCGAGAGCCATTGGCAACTCCAAGAGCTGAGAACCATTGGCACACTAGCTTGCGAACAAATTGTTGAAGTAGTGAAATTACTGTCTAAAGTAATCGCTACCAGGTTTGTCTAACATAATGAATCAAGATGCTAAGTGTGTAAGAAACAGACAGTGCAAACAGGTTATTCATAATAATCCACAACACATAAGATCTCAATGATATCTACCTTGAGCATTGAATGGAATATCTGTGGATTCAACCTCGATCTCTATGTCTACAAAGACCATTCATAGACAGGTGTAACAAATACCAAAGCGCTACTTGGCACTTTGAATTATTGCAGACTACAAATCTAAAATTTGTACTAAAGAATAATCATTTGTGATTATGAATAGCAGACATGGTCAAAGGTTTTTCTAACAACAGCTTAAAAGCATATAGTGGAAACCTCCTTCTTGAAAGAAGTTGGACATGCCTTTAAAATCTAAGCTATTTAGAGGTTCAGCAAATTAAATTTGAAATGCCATTTAAAAGAAAAATGCAACACAGTACAGTAGGCAAGTTTTGCATTTAGCAATAGAATCATATAACAGTTGAATTATACACTTTCGTTAATTTTGTACTATAGAGTTGTTAAAACAATTACATTAAATATACACTTTTGACAATATTGGAAGACAACACGGATTAGTATTAGATAGAAGACTATCGTAGCCCTCAAGCAGCTGTGACAGTGTAAAAGAAAGAAACCGCATTACACCAGTGACTTTAGTAGTTAATTTAATAAGTGATGCATAAGTAAGAAGTGAACCTTAAAAAAGATTGTTGGAAAATTGAAACAGGAACATAATAAAAACTTTGCAAATAAAAATGATGCTTGCGCATTACCTAGAAAGGCCCTTATGGCCAAGTGATGCTTGGAGTATTCCTATTTATCAATATGAAAAAAATGTGAGAAAAATGTGAAAAAAGTGCCTTCAGCTCCACCAACAATGACCGCACCCTGGGACATAGCCAAAGAAAAAGTTTGACACTATAATGCACTGCCGAAGTGTAAATGTATTCCTACAAGAAAAAACAGCCCTGCATAATAAACCTGGAGCTATAGCCATTCTTCACGGATTTATTAAATGGGTTGGTTCTGAGAGACTATGATAGCAGATGAAACATCTGGATACTGTGCAAAAAGATTGAGACATTTAAAGCCGAACTGGATCATGATCATCTTGGCAATGTTACCTTCATAAAGTCTAGTATTCAACTTTAAATTATTTTGCCTTTTTTAGCCCCATTTGTAGCAATGACTCCCTGAATGTGCAGACTACCACATCCAAAACACCAACAAATAAACTCTGAGAATGTTCTCTCTTCGTATTGCCTGACAGTATTGTTGAAACCTTCTACGTAAACCAGAGCCCAAAAAGCGTGATGGTATGAAAGCATGATAACCATCATGACATTATAGCTAGGTGCAATCTGTGGATACTTGGTTTTCTTGAGGAAATCATAAACTTTATATTTTAAGCATCAAAGTGTATGAATACTGACCTGTTGGGTAAAGATTTAGAAGACTGTCAGTAAGCTGTATTTCCTTCTTTATAGCAACTGTTTCTAAAAAATACATAATATTGCAAAAAGGGTAGAACAAAACTAAAAATGCGAAGTTCTATTACACTCAAAAGTCTGTGAAGTAACAGCCGGTGAGTACGTTGTTACGCAATATTTGTCATACAACAGAAGTAGTGTGCACAGTGAAAGCATTAATATCAATGAATACCATACCATGACTATAATACATGAATATTTTATGAACCACCACTTTTACTTAATGGCACAAAAGGCACTAGATGTAACTGCATTTTTTCGTTTATTCTTTCAATTTAAACAAATAGATAACAGCCATGGAATTATACTTGTATGAGTGAAAGGGAAATGAAAAAACGACAGGATAACAGAATTCATGGCAAAAAATGCCCAATAACTGTGTTTCACACATGATGATATCAGATTGATATCAATACATATAACTGCAACATGCATGCAGTGTGATATCTCAAAGCTAGAACTAAAACGTTGGTTAAATTTAAAAGTCTATTGATAGATGCAACACTTCAACCAGTAGTTCCTCTAAAAAATTTAATAACTGTGTATATTGTGAAGCACCCACAGATGATCATTACAATATGCTGCAGTTAATGTGTAAAATCAGTCAATTTGTAAAATGCCTGAATTTTTCAGTCAGTTTGTAAAATGCCTGATTCTCTCAGTCATTCTTTCAGTCATTTTACAAATTGACTGAAATGTTCAGGCATTTTACCAATTGACTACAAAATTAGTCCATTTATTTGACAAATTGAAAATTGATCTGAAGTAAAACGAGTCATTTACATCAAGTATTACAGTATGCTCTATTGGACAGCCACCCTGAGTGAAGATTTTAAAAATAGAGTGTCACTCTTTAATTGAATGCCACCTCCATTCGATCATCACAGGTTGACTTGCAACAAAATTCACATTACAGTTATTTGGTATCAAAAGATTCGCCATGTCTTACTCAGTTGTGTTGTAGGTGCCAAATATGTGGAAATGTGATTACAAGCTTTTAAAAGCTTAAAAACGAAAAGCCGCCGTAGATTGGAATCTCTTGATTTTGATGACGTATTCACAGAGTTTGGTTATTGTCTTGTCACGTGATGTTCTCGCGTGAATTGAAAGGCCAATAAAAAGCTCAATATAAAACTTATCGTAGCAATAGTTCATGACAAACACTTCGGGCTTTACCTAAGAGTCCGTATCAAATATAGATGCTCGCTACTTTACAGTTTCAGCTTGACCATTCCGTCTGACAATTCCACATACGTGTACATGTCTGAGTTGCGATCATAAAAAATGTCAAATTCTGAAGAGTTAAGAGCCTGGTGTTTCGAGCCTGACGCTCTATCTGAAGAAGATCCTCAACAGAATCAAACCTCCCAGCAAGTAAGCACCGCCACTAGCCAGCTCTTATGTGCCAAGCTAGCTAGTAGCAATAGTTTTAGCTAGAAAGTGATAGAATGAATGTTATTATATATATATATATATATATATATGAATTTAATGATGATAATTATCGCTTCATATTGCAAAACAATAATTACAGATTTTTCTCGAATGACAACATCAACAATTTTAATATTTAAATCTAGTGCTGCACTGATATACTGTTGGATAACATCGACCTGATGTATCATGGTTGCATAGACATATTTGTTCATTTCTTTAGGAGCTAATACCACTGGCTACAGAGTGGTGTGTCTGCAAGCGCTGTCAAGACATGCCATCTCTTCCTGAATGTTTGTGCTGCCATGATGATGAGTTTGCGCGTCGTCTCCATGACCGCGGGGAGCATGAATGCCTGTGTATGCATCCTGGTGTGGACAAACAAGTGGCGCCTGCACCCCTTGAGTTGGAGTGGAATAATTACCTGCGATATCATAGTGAGTTGGATTTTCATTTAATGCCAACAACACCAAAGCTATGCTAATGTGTCAAGCATTATCTACAATTCTTGTGTTACACATTTAATGCATCGGTTGAACACACATATTCTGAACTCGTGGAACACAAGGAGAATTGTTATATTTGGCTTGTACACTTAATACAGTAGAGAGTGTATTAGTTTTATGAATTTATTATATAAAGATCGAGATTATTTTGATGATCAGCAATTATTGTTTTTCAATAATTGTTTTGGTAGATAATCTATTCCCATTTGGAGAGCCATCGCCAAATGCTCGGAAAAGGTTGTGTGGATACCGAAATCTTGTGTTTTAGTTTATGCCGCAAATCTTGTTTGCAAGTCTGCAAACTCTTCTTCATCATCCGTTGGTAGGAAAAGAGCCCGAATCTTAGACACCAAGCAGGCAGGTAGAGGCCGTGGCTCACCGCGACGAATTTGCGGCATAAGCCAAAACACAAGCTTGCAGTATGCACACAACCTTTGTAACAACATCCATTGTAATGGACTTCACTCTCAGGCCGTGGGAAATTAGATCGGACTGGCATCGCTTGAAGCCTTCCAGCTCTATGGCGTTAGAGCTGGTGGTCTCCGTTGACTGCAAAGTAAAAAAAGTTACGACCAGGCTTGGGGCCACTAGTGAGTATTGAGCGCACTGCACTATTTGCTGGCTAGACGACAGTAAGGTGCACTAGGCACTGCACTAGCACATGGCATAGTAATAATATAAAATGCACTAGGCACTGCACTAGCAGAAATTCTTGTGCACTAGGCACTGCACTAGTGCATGACAAAGTAATAATATAAAATGCACTAGGCACTGCACAAGCAGAAATTCTTGTGCACTAGGCACTGCACTAGCGCATCGAAAAGTGAAGTCAAAAATGCACTAGGCACTGCAATAGCAAAAATTCTTGTGCACTAGACATTGCACTAGCATTAATGCAGTGTAAAATCATAAATGCACTAGGCACTTCACTATTAAACTTCACTAGGCACTAGACCAATGAGCTTTTTGCTATAGCAGCTGCAAGAATTGCTTGCTAATCAACAGATATCTACTGCTATCCACTGCAATAGTACAATTATAGCCGTGCAAAGGATGTCAGCCATGTATTTGTCAAATAAACTAGCCTCACCTAAAATTTCAAACAAACCATAGACCTACAATAATGCTCAATATTAAATAGTGCCGATGACAACAGATATCAAATAGTGCAATGTATTACAATTACAATATCTAAATATACTAAGCAAGCATGGAATGGAAGAATTCACTTCTTATTACATAAATGTACTATGTACAACAAGAAAATCTACCCTTGGATAAACCAGTATCATGTAAACAGTAAGTCATATTGATGGCAAAATTGATAAGCAATATTGTTCAGAGAAGATGTTTATTAGACCGAAGGAACATTAGCCTTTCAAAGTTGGCGTCAGTCAGTTTAGATCTAGTTTAGACTAGTGCATTCTATGTCGCACTAGGCACTGCACTTGCATTAGTGCATTTATGAAAAAGTTTCCAATCCGCACTAGGCATTGCACTAGAGCATTTTATGTTGCACTGTGCACTGCACTTGCACTAGTGCGTTTATGGGAATTTTCTAACCCGCACTAGGCACTGCACTATTACATATCATGTCACACTAAGCACTGCACTTGCACTAGTGCACCCAGGAACTCATGTCAAATTTGCACTAGCATTGCACTAGACATTTCTATTTTTAGATTGCACTGCACTATGCACTGCCCTAGTGCAGTTCACTAGTGCAGTGCGCACTGCACTGCTAGTGGCCCCAAGTCTGGTTACGACCAACAATCACTTTCACATTATTTGAATGAATTATCTAGCTAGATCAGCAACTTCATGTTTATGTATTGATAACTACTAAAAAATTTGTATTTTTGTCAGACCGTGAAGTAAAAACTGTCAAAGTTTTACCTTGACAAAATGGCTGCTGACTATTAAACCGCAGCTCTGATCCATCATAGTGTAGGCCCCGTATAGTGCGCAATGCCCCAGACTATCGCATCTACCGTCACATGCCAAATCAAGCTCCCAATCAATTGCTGCCATAAATCCCTCGTTATGCAGGGTGTACTGCTCAGCAATACACTGTAAATTATTGTAAAACTTCATTATACAAGATTAATTTGTGTCATTATCATTAGTTTAAGAATGTAGAATCCCTTCCCCCCTTTTTGTGTTATATTATGATGAAGAATCAGCATTTTAAATTATAATATATTTCGCTTGAAGGATGACATATTTTCATTTCAAGAAAAAAATTGTTTCTAAATATCGTTATTCAATTAGTGTGCCTAGCTTTTACTCACATTTTCCAAGTTTATGGGTAAATATTAACACTCACACCATGTAAGTATTCTCTTTGTTGGTAGAAGAAAACGCTGCGGCTTGGTATCGCGATGTTCAGGAGCGACAGAAAACGGAGGTTCTGCGTAAGGCATTCGCCAGAAAAGAGTGATGCAGCTGCCAGCAGGGGGTTGATGACGTGAGCTATGTTCACCCTGGCAGTTGTTTCCCAAGTGTACGATTGGTGACAGGAGGCACATGTAACCTTGAACTCTACCCATCCGCCTTCTCGCACCATCGTGAATGAGCAGGGAGGGCGCAGGCGTGACAGTGAAATAGTCGCTGGAGTGCTGTCACGCTTACTATTATTTTCTCCTTTTTGAAGGAGGATTCGGGTCTGAAATCGCAAAACAATAGTTGACTTGCAATAAGATTAGTACAACATCATTTCCTGTTATTATATCATATTTGCTTGATCAAAAAAGAATAAATATATAGCCATGCAATCATGACACAGATTTTAAAAAACCTTATTAGAATCCATGATATTGTAAACATAAAAATGTGAGTTATAACTCTATGGATATTCTTTATATTTTGTCAAGTTTGGTTAAGTTCAGCTCTATCTTACATGTAATTGGAGAGTGTTTGACGCTGGCCAACATAGCACTCAAACTCTTCTCAGTCTTCAGTGGTTGGCACAAACTCTTCATCATCTAATAATAATAATCATATAATAAGACTAATATGCTATTAACGATGATACCAGAAAATGACAATAACTATTTTATATAACATATCTATAAGTGAGTGGAGTTAAGAAATTTGGCAAAATTAATCGTGAAACTTATAACATTATTTTATCAATTATAGATTAATATATTACGTTTTACAGATAGATATGCAGTATGAACTAGTTTTGTTATTGTAATAATAATACATGTAACTAAAAAGATAAAATACTAATAATATCATATTACAATTAAATGACATTAATATTGTTATATTAAATATAGATTAATACAGTAGTATTAGGAGAATACTAGAAAATAACCCGCGTTACTACTACTAATACAAGTAGTTCATAAAATAAATTACTCACGTGCTTTGGTGACATGTGAAGTATGCAAACAGGTTAGAAAACATGTCGTCTTTAAAATGGCGAAAACAATGGTAAGAGTAAGCAGGCGAATAAATTAAGTTTGTCACATCCAGCTTCACCCAGTTGCTCCACGCCCGGTGATGGTCTGGTCTTTTCTCTGCTCTTGGCCAAGAAAAAAGGTGCTTCTCAGTTTGCCAGCTGCACAAACACGATGTGGCGCGTTAGACATTATGACGAATTGAAATTAACAAGTTTAATACGAGAAAGCGTGTCTGTTATTTGCGATAGATCAAACTTGAACTGAAACTAACATTATCTGATCATGTGACTTACAATTCCCGCCATTATGGCGCGAACAATTTATACAACATTTTTCGACCATCATAGCGGACCGAAAGGCTCATCATGTTTGTCAGAGGATGATATGCAATCGTTCAAGCTAAGTTTAAAAAATTAAACATATTTTTATGCTAGGTTTTGAGATATCAGTGTTCAAAGTTGCAGCATTACGATGCCGATAAAATAGACGCGTAAGAACAATAGACATGGTTTTTATTGCAAGCGTGAAGTATATTTGTGAAAATATTTCGACGAATAAGGATGCATGAAAGTGTAAACATAAACTATCTCGCACACATACGTCACATTTTAGCCGTTTTGGAAAACGAATCCAAACTATGGCGGTCTCGTGTGGCTGCGATTTTCTGTTCGTTTTTGAGCTTTTAAGAGCTTTTAATCACATTCCAACATATTTGGCACCTACAACTAGAACTGCACAACAATTATAAAAATTGATCGCGATTAATAACTGGTCTGAACCAGTTAATCTTCAATTAAACTTAGAATTAATCTAGCGAAAACCTGCATATTCAAAAACAAATAGTACAGCTACATATAGATTAATTACACTTTAGACAATTGTTAGCAGTAGTACATGTTATGTAAAATGTACATAAGTTACAATGTAATAATTATTATGAGTATGAAAACTGTTTACGAAAGTCTATAATTAAGTCAGCCAAGAGTTGAGGCAGCACAGTTTATTCACATTATCTGAAAAAAGAGATGCTCTCTTCCTACATACAATATTGCCAGCTTTAGAGAATAGCCGCTCACAGGGGACAGTAGTGCCGGTAGTCACTAGTATTAGTTGTTGTCTGCGACAGCTGGTGATGATTTCTGGTAGGATGAGAATTAGTTAAAATATATCTTAATGATGATGTGCTGTGGTGGTGAGCAAATTCTTTCTGGCATATAATGCACTTCACTTTCTTGATTACGCTTCCAACAACTTACAGAAATGCGCTACCTAGGGTGGAAGACATTTTTCTGCTTTCATGTTCCAATAAAGTGTCAATCTTATATTACTAATATTCTGAAGCTGAAATATGATTGTGATTTTTTTTGAAAAATGAAAATACATGTATAATTTACTTGAAAAAGTTTTTAAAAATAAACAAAATAAATCGTAAGATATGTATTCCCACGACCAAACAAGAGCGAAGCGATTGATTGGGCGATTTATAAAAAAATGCACATGTGCAAACAACTCCCGAAAAATTATCCGTTAACGACAGTCACCAAACCCTTGCAACGAAATCCTATCAACAAACTTAACTATTTTTCAGTAAAGTCGTTTAAGTATAATAATGATACAAAACGCATATAAACCTATTTAAATATGTTACCAAGCCTTTGAAAGGTTACCGCAAATTCCTAAAACTAACCCATCTGATCGGATTATACACAAATAGACAGATTAATTTGGACGAAAATCGCCACAAAACGATTGAAAAGCTTGGTTTAATAAAAGTTAAGATCGGAAATTGAAATACCGAGCGACAGAGAATAGAACGATAAAGTCATGCGCATTTCACGAAAAAATAATGTGCACATTTCACCAGTCTAGCATTGTCAAAGGTTTCTGTAATTAACGTAGGAGTACCGAACTCGTTTCGTTTTTGCCGATCTCAAAGTAACTGACATTTTAGACTCTTGAGTACTTTGGTATTCTAACTGATGTACAACGTAGTGTAAGTAAAGGAAATGACGATGATATTTTTTTCTAACGATTCTTATGAGATTTTAAGATTATGAGATTATACTTATGAGGTTATAAAAACTATGACGTTTTTAAATGTAAACAAAATTGTGTATTGGTTTTATATTATTATTGTATTAATAATATTGGTTATTCTAATAATACCAGTACATTTTACTTCTAATATTGGCCAATATTGCATTTCTCCTATTGCAGGGGGAGAGATATAAACATATAATCTTTTCCTTTCATTATTGCTATTTGTTGCATATAATAATACCCACACCCAGTACATTACAGCTACCATTGCAGTTATCCTATTGCACTGCAGTGCCATTTGACTGCTAATGTTGCATTTCTCAACCATCAGTACCCTTTCTTTTTTCCAATATCTCTTTGGTCGTGGGCAGTATGACAGTGGAATTTCTAGTAAATAATACTGAAACCACTTTTGTTGCTATTCCCAAGAAACATGTTCAAACACCTAACAAAATGGCTGCTTACAGCTAGATCGGCACGGCGCTTGTGCATTGTATTGTATAAACAAGCGACTCAATGTGTTTTTATAGTTGAGTCCAAAATAATTGTGGTTTAATTTATTGGTAAGAAAGTGTTGCTTGTCATAATATTTATTTGTTAGTAAATTAAATGGTAGTAACCTGCTACGTTAGTATTACTAACGTATGGTACTAAACAGTACAAAGGAAAGCAACCACATCAAGATCATCACCTCGGTTGCATTTTAATTGAAGATTAATTGGCCCAGCTCGGTTAATCGTTTATTTGTATTGGTCCGCGTTAATCGTTTAATTAACGCGATCATTGTGCAGCTCTACCTACAACACAACAGAGTAAGACATGGCGAATCTTTTGATACCAAATAACTGTAATGTGAATTTTATTGCAAGTCAACCTTTAACAATCTTTGATCTTTATGAACCCATGATATCAATTGATCAGTAGAAAAATGTTCCCAAATCGTATTAATAATGAATCGATTACACCAATAACAATTAATTACCTCGTTTTCCAATTCCAAAACCTTTCGTCTTTTTTTCGTTAAAACTTTGAAAGCGACACCATAAAAATACTGAATAACTGTCTCAGGCTAATAATAGTTCCTTATTTAACCCGGTCTTGATACTTCGAAGTACATATACATAAAAAATGGTGTACATTTACCATGGTAAATGAACGACTAGTTTTACGGAGAAAGTTGCGTTTAGCAAGCAAAACCTTTACGCGTTGCATTTGTGCTAAATGTAACGCGTAAAAGTATTGCTCTGCCAAAAAAATTGTTTGGACGCTAATATCAACTAGTTCAGCAGTGCCAAAAAAAAGTTGAGGTCAGAAACCATTTTGAAAGGTATTGGGCAACCAGAATAAGTTGGCTAGTCTAGAACAGGGTTGGCAAAAATATCATATCGCTGATATACATTGTATTTTTGATTTTTATGATGTTTATGATATTTTTGAACAAATGAATATTTTGAAAACAATTTGAAGCTAGGTTGAACTGGTATGGTGTTTACATTGTGATTGATGTATTTTATAGGTTCAATTAAGTTGTATGTAGTCAGTCAGCAATGTTTAATACCAAACACTTGATTTATTGTAGGCCTAGTATAATAATGATATTTGTAAATATAAAAATATTCATCAAATATTGCATTGGAAATCATGACAAGAATGAAAAGTGCAAAAAAATAGTGCAAATAGTAAATACACACTATGATAGTCCAAGCATGTTCAATGTCCTACTCTTGTCTAGTTTAGGTATTTGTAAACAAACACCAGCATGCCAGCCTTCACCACACCGAGACGGTTTCTCAACTTGCTGTGAACCAGTCCACGTGATGAAAACACACACTCAACATGAGCAGTAAAGTTATGTCATCCCATTTATAGATTTTATACTGAGCCAGAATTCTTCGAAGCTATTCATTGAAAACTTTTTACAGAAAATGATGAGATGAGTTACTCTGTCAACTCAGTGAGTCAGTGTAATGCGCTGACAATTCGGTCTTTTGGTGTCTGATAGTTCAATTCGAAATCATGGATTATGAAGTTCAAAAGGTTTTCAGCAGGCTGGTCTTCCAATAAGCAATAAAAATAACAGTTTAACATGAGATGAGATAATCAGATTAGTGAGATAGTACAAGGATGAAGAAATGCAATTTAGATCTGAAAAACTCTTCTCAACTCAAACACTAATTATTTGGTCTAGCCAATGTTACCTACTTGGTCTGGCTGTCTTTGTTTGTCTGTGTTGGTTAAGCCTAATAGGACCCTATACAAGTATTTGATGATTTTAGGTGTTATTTAGCATTTTTAGACTGTTAGCAATAGTTGTGAGGTGAAAACGGAATGATAAAATGAATATTTTCGAAAATATCGATTTTTTTGACCCAAAAATATCCTATCTATCGGCGATATATATCGATGATATATATCAAGCGATTAATATCAAATTAGCCCTGGTCTAGAACGATGCCGACCGCCTTAGGAATGACTTGCTAGTTACATCAAACTGCGTTTTTGTCCCATTGTGACTTCTTAAAGAGGTGATTGCATCAAAAAAAGCCGATCAAATGATATTAAGATCAACAAAAGGCTAAACATCAGCTACAATTGGATGTCATTTTTGTCTTTGTAGACTACCCTGTCCAGAGATATAAGCGTTTAAAAGAGATCATTTTTTAATTCGTGACGTGTATCATGTGATACAAATGAAAAGAGTCCACAAGTGATAAATATAATACCTCTTCTTTAGCCAATCATCAACATGAAATTTTTATATAGGTCATAATAAGTGTTATCGCTCGTAAAACGAGTTGTCTGATCTAGAAGATAGGATTGTACTCAATTACTAGATCGCACATCGACATTATTTAATTTACTGAATTAATTGACATCATTAATTTACTGAATTACTGCGTGGACAGGTTTTATTAACGACAGGTTTTATTAACGAACAACAGAATTGAAACAATGCTTCCAGTTCCTGTGAAGGTGACTCAGAGTTTTCTGAGTATCAGGTGGTTAAAGTTTGGGGCAGACAACTTATGGTTACAGCTGACAGGCGTCTGCAGCGTTATGCTGCAGAGGAAAATAGGAGAATAGAGGTAAATGTATCTTTAACTTTGGGTCTCTCATATATATATAAAGACCCCGATGGAAAAACCAGTGATATCACGCTTTGCAGTTTCGAGAAAATCAATTTTCAAGTTTTGAGACTGGATCATGCATTGAAACTACAGTTTATGACAAATATATGTAAGTTTATTGACAGACATATAGTTTGGTGCTTATAAAATAACATTTGTAACTCCGAATATTGGTTTTTTGTAATTCAGTGGTCAAAAATGAACATGCATGTTGGCAACGGACATCACTTATTTCTTCATTTGAATGCACTAAAAAGGTTTCGCTCAATAAAACTATATTTTTTCACTTTAAACTATTTTTAACTATAATATAAGTACAGTAACACAACCCGTAATTAATATCAGTTTAAAGTTTCACAACAGTGTCTAAATTTCATCCCTATCTGCTGACCGAAAATCACTGGTTGCAAGATTGTCAAAAAATGGTTGATTCTCTAATTTGCAAAATCGTCTAAGGACCTGCAAATTTTGGTATTTTGCTTTGCTGGTTAGCAATCGACTGGTGGTAATGCAAGTTAATTGAGTTCAACGAGGAAGCTTGAATAGCTTTTTAATAGCACTCTAGATGCAACTGCCATTCCATGATTCTCTATAAAAAGCTATTAGCTTGCTTTTCGTACTCGCAACTTTCACTTGACGCATAGGCCTAGTTTTCATTGGGCAAGTTGCCTTGTACATCTGTTTAAAATATTCTGTGTTATTGAAGAACTTTGAGCTGTTAAGATGAATTATATTAATGGGTTTAGAATGTTTGCGAGCATTTTGAAACAGCTCCACCCAATCAGACGGTAGATTTACACCTGACTTGCAATTCACTGCATTCATGTCTCAATCACATTCCATGTAAGAATGTCTACACATTGAATAGCTTGTTGTAATCTTGTTAAAAAAGGTTCTCATGCACAAGCCAATAAAAATAGTGAATGAGTGTGTAGTTTTTGTTCTGTCCAGCGTATCCATCACAGAACAAATCTAAATCCACTACTTCGGGACCAATGTGACTTTCAATGGGGCCTTCTTATTTCTACTTTACACACAGTTATTAGCAAAGATAAATAAGCGCGTTGTTGATTCCTTGTAGCGTAAAATTGATTAAAATCAGTAAACGATTTCTGCTTGTCAGCTGCACACACAATTTTAAAGCACTTACCGTTTGCATAAGCAATTTTTTCCTGTTGTGTGATTAGAAATCTTTTGCTTATAGCCTTCTTTCGTGCACTACTATTTTTTCTTTATATTCTAGGCTGTTCGGTTTATTCTGAATATTCAGATCTATCTCCAGATGCCGTCATTATTAATAATAATTTAACGAACTAGCATCGTTATGCATCGATTGTTGCTGCTAGCTAAGCAACATCAAACAATTTACCAATTTATGTTAACGAGCAAAACCAAGAAGCAAAAAAGTTAATAACAAAAAACTAGTTTCAGCTACTAACTGTAGCAAACATATCAATGAGTGCAATTAGCATTTAAACTTTTAAATTTAGAATGAAATAAAAAACTTGAATGCTCCAACAATTTGCAACACAGGCTATAAGATCATCGTAGGCTAATTGCCACCAATAGATATCACTGGTTGAGACATGTATCAGCTTACCCGTGCATATTCATTTAAAGATCTACAACCAGTTGGAAAGAAGTTAGAAAATTTCTCACATCCGAAAGGGTTAATGTCGCTCCGCTCGAAGAAGAGTGTAGAATAAAGGCGACATTTAATTAGCTCATAAAAGGGTTAAATTGATCTTTTCAAGATTCTGACGAGGTGTTTGAAAAATTCCATGCCATAATTTATTTGAAAGTCACATCTAATAATGCGCCACTATAGGAGAGGGATTGAAAAATAGAGCACTGTTGTGTTCAAATAAAGGTTTTGCAGTATATCCCGCCATATAATGCTAGCATTGTCATAAAAAGTTACCATTAGCCATGTCAGGGTAGCATCTTTACAATGTCGTTAACAAGCAAATGAGTTTCCATTAATAAAATATAATTTAAGATGTTATAAAATCAATTAGCCAGTTTATTGTTCGTCATTAATGATATAAAATATATATATATTATATAAATAACTATATATAACCATAACTATATATAACTAATATAAATATAGGTATCTATATAAATCTTAGTTTGTCTTAGTCTGTCGTCGTTCGGTATCTGTCCAGCTATAGCTATTAAAATCTATAGCAATGAAAAGTATGCAGAGCAGAAGATTTGATCTGGGACCTTCCCATTCGAAAGGCAAAAACTAACACACTAAGCTAAACAAGATGCAATAGATTCATTGGGCGATATGAGTCATCTGAATTAAAATATGAATAGCAACTCTGTGTTACGTGCAGCGTTACGTAAACGTAGTGTACACTTAAAACGTGTTACGTTAACGGCACTAACGGTTGCTCTTACGGTTCTTGTTAGCAAGTTTAGCAAAACGGAGACTAGCTTACTCAAACTAGCCAATGAAAACTACATTACCTGCCACTGTTTATAAGCTGTTTTAATACCCATGCAATGACGGGCATTCGGCTAGTATATATAAATATTTTTTATAGTATTTTTACTATTTTTGGAATATATATACACGTATATATATTATCAATCAAGCAATAGTGCGTTTATATACATATATATATAAGCACACTATCGCTTGGTTGATATTATTTATGTAATAAATATAGAGTATTAAGCGTAAATGTGTATATACAGTCAAACATGGATAACTCGTCCACGGATAGCTCGAACACATGGTTAATTCGAACATTTCCTTTGGTCCGTTCCCACGTAATGATAAATTGCTATAGATAACTCGAACTCAACACTGTTAATTCGAACTGTTTTTTTGCCCAACAGCTACCGAAACGGTTGTTTTCGCTTTAGAAAATCACTTTATTCAAAGCCATAGAGGTAAACTTCATCTTTTCGTAATTCATAAGCGTCGTTATTACCACCATCGGCAAAATATTTTTGTCAACGACTTTTCTAAAAGTTTGGTGAAATTTTATTTATACTGCGATACGATGAATAGCACGGGCTAGCCGGGTCACGCGCGCAAGAATTTTCGCCACGCACATACAAAACAAAAATCGCATGTTGTTTTGTATGTGCGTGGCGAAAATCCTTGAGTGCGTGACTCGGCTAGCCCGTGATGAATAGTTTTCCGACGTTGATTCTGTGTTGAATCAACGTCGGAATGTTGAAAACGTCTTAAAAAATGTTGTAATTAAACGTATACGTTGTCTGAGCTACAAAAAACTATTCATCGTTTGACCTAAACACAGAATACGTGTGTACATTCAATAAGTAAGTATCTATTAAAAAAGCGTGAGTGATATAGAATGTACCGTAAAACCTCGTAAAACTTCTAATTGAACTGCCTCGGAGTGTTGCTCTTAACGAATCCCAGGTAAAGTAAGGTAATCTGCATAAACTTCAAGAAAAAACGGTAAAATTGATCGTGGGTAAAACCCCAAAAGAAAAAAATGTCTTTTCTTTTGAGCATTTCAACAACGATCAAGTTTTGCCAATGTCAATCTGAAAAACGTCCTGGCAATAACATCACCTCAAACAACAAACCAATCTCAAGTGATAGAAAAATCTCTATACTTTTTCATGAAAACGTTTTAAACTTTACATTAGAAGCATTTAATTTGAAACAAGCCATTTGTGCTTTTGATTTATATTATAGTTTGTATATGTACATGTATCTACTAATAAATAAGTAAATATATGAACTTGTGACAGTGCTCTGATAACTTGAACGCTCTGATAATTCGAACACTTTTGCTCGGTCCCTTGAAGTTCGAGTTATCCATGTTTGACTGTATATATATATATATATATATATATTTCAAAGCAGTTTGTGTGTGATTTTGGTTGTCCGGCTATAGCTATCAAAATCATGGAATGAAAAATCTGTATTGCATAAGATTTGACCTCGGAACCTTTGTCAATAACCGCAGTCAATACTTTCAACCATTGAGCTACGCGGCATTGATGGATTCATTGGGTGATTAGGTCGATATCTGGGTGAAAATATATATGTATAGCGCTATGCATTATGCTATGCAGTACGCAACATGCTTAAAGCTTGCTCTGACGGCTCTTATCAGTAAGTTTACCAATAGAGATACTAGCTTCACTTAAATTAGCTATTGGCAATGCGCCAGGCTAATGGCAATTGGCAGGCAACGACATTACCTGTCACTGTACTGTTTATGAGCTGATTTTTAATACCTATGTAACGCATTCCGCTAGTAATATATATTATAAACTTTATATATAATATTTGTGTGTGTAATCATAAGTTCGATTATAAAATCTGCCTGTTTGTTATAAAATACATTGTATCAAGCCCTAGATATATTTTCCTACTCTTACATAATGAAGCGCTTAAAGATGTGGTTGCGTCAAAAAATTCGATTTAATGAAATTAAGACCCATAAAAGACTAAAACATCAGCTACAATTTGTTGCCATTTTTGTCTTTGGAGACCAACCCTGTCCAGATATATATGCGTTTGAATGAGGCCCTCTTTTAAAAAGCTCACATTCCAGCGGGTGCTTCTTTCGTGACAACACAAGTAATACCTCTGAAAAGAAACCACGAGCGATAAATATGAGTTCGCTTCCTTAGCCAATCACCAGCACGGAATTTTTATATAGGCCGTAATAAATGTTATCACTCGTAAAATGCGTTGTCTGTGATCTAAAATTTAGGGATTTCACTCTATTATTAAATCGCATGGACATCGATATTTACTAAATTAATTAACACCGTTACTTTAATGAATTACTCGATCGACACGTTTTATTGGCGAACAACATAATTGTAAAATTTGCTGTGAAAGTTACTGCGAAGGTGACTCCGAGTTTTCTTGGCATCAGGTAGTTAAAGTTCTACGGCGGAAGCTCGGAGAATGGAGGTAAATTTATCTTTTACTTTGAGTCTCCTATAGAGTTTCCTGTTGAGTTTACATTCAGATTATATTTCCCTGTTTTAGGCTAAAATTTAATTTCCTGCGCGTGTGAGATACGTATGTACAGTGAGTTCTTGACGGCTTCTTTTTAATCGTTAGCATCTAGCAATACAATGGCGTAAGGCGTGGTCACACGAGCGCCGAACTGAACTAAATGACGCAAAGCGACGTCGATCTCAACTGTAAAAAGTTCGGCCGAAGACATTTCTGGCCGAAACGAACCATTTCGGTACTGCTCGAAATTTCGTGGCCGAACCCTTGCTCTTATTGGCTGGTTAAAATTCCAGAATTCTAGCGAGCACACGTCACATTTCTCCTTACGTGCATGTGAGTAAAGTTAAAAAATAAGCGGGACGATACTTTTATTTCGTTAAATAAACAACATGAAGCAATATACGACAAGGTTCACCCGGACTTGTGATTGTGATGCATAAATGTAAGATGTTGCACTCCAGTTTTTGATAAATGTAAGAGAATGGTTGTGATTTTTTTCGTGTAGAATATAAGTAATGTGTCATATTCATCCTGATGAAGTATCGTTGACAGATTTATTAATGTAAAATCACAGTACTATGATAAAGACTGTTTTTGTTTGTTACGTACTCAGCATAGAAAAACATTCATATGTTAATAAAAAATATAATTATGTTGATGGTAAGGGTTAGCAAAATCTTTGTATCGAGTGATTTACTTTGAGCAGCTGAATGATCTTCTGATAAATCTGCTGTGTAATTATAATTTATAATGGTTCCTCAAAGTTTTTTGTTTACAATAGAAATATTTAACTCAAATACATACCAACTACTAATGAAACCGTGTCCTGTCTCTATACGTATGGTACCTAGGAAGCGAAGTGACTTTGGATGCCGTGTGACATGTGCCACGAACCGAACCAGCCTCCGAACCGATCATACGTCGGTTCGGTGCTCGTGTGACCACGCCTTTAGATTGATGAATATACTAAAGGTAATATTTTAGTACTCATTAATACATGTACTAATTAATAAAAGTATAACTTTTTGCTATCACTAATCATCGTTTTTCATTTTTTTTGAAATTTGAAGAAAAGTCAAAAATACAAAGAACTAAGAAAATTGACCAAACGTTTTTAGTCTATTTTACGTTATTACTGTAAAGCCCTCAAAAAGTGAGCATATTATGTAACATTAATCCCTTAAATATGGCCAAAATTGTAAATAAGGTTTACCTTGATTGCAAAAAAAACTAAAGTTCACAGTTGCATACAAAAGTCGTACGTTTAACCAATATATTTTGCTGCATTCGGATAAATTATGCGAACACCTACCTACCATAGTACTGCCAGACTATATTATCCTTATATGAAGAAAAGCTGTTTACGAAAAAACTATTTCGGATGAAATATGTGAACACCGACCTACCATAGTACTGCCAGACTATATTATCCTTATTATATGAAGAAAAGCTGTTTACGAAAAAACTATTTTCTAGAATAATTAACAAACTTGACATACTTTCCATACTAAGAGGCTTTATTAACCATATATCGGATACGATGGGTTATAGGCAAACTAAGCGAGCTGCGACATAGTCCTCCAATTTAGATTATTAGTGGCTAAAATGGAGTCGGTACTGGACGCAGACGACCAGTTTGATTGGATAAATATTAGATAATACCTTTACCTCTTTATGTGACAGTACATGTATTACTCTTTGCACGCAAATAGTGGTGCATTCGTCAGTCTACGATATTGCTGTCCAATAAGTTACGCTAATTTACTAAAACGACCAATGATTGCTTACATTCACTAACATTATCGAGCCCATTTGTGCCGGTTTATATGAACTGCACCGCGAGAGGAAATTAGCACCCCAAAAACTCTCGTGAGAGAAGTCAAGAAAGCGCGATTGTGCCGCGATATATGACATTATCACAACCAGAGCCGTATACTATACGGCTAAAATTTCTCCAGGAGTCTGATTCTCAGTATGATGATTTGTTAGTACACAACAACGTCAGGTTAGTACCATACTGCTATTTTTGAATTATATTTGACATACTTATTTTCATTACATTATGAAAAGGTAAAAAAGGACAGCAAAGTTGTGAATGTTGTGAATTATTTTTAATATACAATGTACTTTAATGTATATTTGCAGATGGCTGAGTAAGGGTATAGCTTTGCAAAGGGTATGGACTGTAAGACAGCATATTGAGCAGGTTTTTAGTGAGATTGGAGGAGATGCAGCAGAACGATTTTTAGAGATTCTCAGATCGGAGCATTCACTGAGAGACATGGCTTTTCTGACAGACATTTTGGCCTATCTGAATGACCTAAATTTGAAATTGCAGGGTGAAGGTCGTAATGTGGTAGAACTCTGGCAGGCAGTAACATCTTTTAAAGACAAACTCCACTGTTTTTACGAGGACATAAACAGTGATATGAACCACTTTCCAATCATCAGAGAATTTGAGAATGGTCGTGATGATGTCGTGGACCTTACAGCAGCATGCGCTTTTCTCATTGATGTTTCTTCAGAGATGGAGCGTCGCTTTGCTGCCTTTGATAGTATCAATGGCATTATTGAGCTGGTTGCGTGCCCATTTCAGGCACATCAGCTTTGGAAAACCCAAGT
This sequence comes from Watersipora subatra, assembly GCF_963576615.1. Taxonomy (NCBI): domain Eukaryota; kingdom Metazoa; phylum Bryozoa; class Gymnolaemata; order Cheilostomatida; family Watersiporidae; genus Watersipora; species Watersipora subatra. The sequence continues at coordinate 48,560,242 of NC_088714.1, read as the reverse complement.
TGATAACTTTCCTCATGTTCCGAGAGGTGTGGCAGAATTAGAGCTGTGTGATTTAAAGGCAGATATACTGGCTAAAGCTCAATTTGCTGAGCAAACTATTGTAGGGTTCCGAACACAACCTGCTGTCCAGGAGAAGTATCCTATGCTATGCAAAATGGCAGTGCACTTACCTACTTTCTTTGGTACAACCTACTTGTGTGAATCAATGTTTTCAAAGCTGACATTTATAAAAAAGTAGGTATCGGAGTGTACTGACAGAGGAACACACTCAAAAGCTCTTATCTGTAGCAGTAACCAAAGATAAACCAGATATTGCAGCAATAGCTGCAAAGCAAACTTGCTTCCATGTGTCTCATTAACATTACATATACTTCTTCTGCACAGTAGATTTTGTTGAGAATAAACCTACATATGTTATTATGTTACACCTTGTTACTTTCATGTTTATGTTCATGTATACTTACACATTACTTAAAATACACATACAATTCATGTATATGTTCATGTTTACTTACACATTACTTAAAATGCACATACATTTCATGTTTATGTTCATGTTTACTTACACATTACTTAAAATGCACATACATTTACATATATACAGCTGTATTCATGTCTGGCCCTCCTGATAAGGCCTGGTTACCTGTTTGGCCCTCCAGCAAAAGTATTTGGGCACCCCTGCCGTATAGCTTCTGAGTCCAGCATCAAGAACCGGAAACAAAAATGCTGTTTCCAAACAAACCCGATCGACATACTGATCTCTAATGGAATATTCTTACCTCGCTCTCAACATCTCACTTTTTTGCATAGATTTTATTTTTTTACAAAAAAGGTAGTTTCTTCTAGAAAATGTTGTCCTCTTTCAAATGGTGTATGATACAACAATCAACTTTAAAGCAACTGCCAATGAGAGTAATATGTGTTGGTTAATGTTGCGGCCTCTCCATTATAACTTTTATAAAAAATAGAGCTCCCATATATGCTTCCGCTGGCCATGGAACTCTGAAACTATACGGCTCTGATCAAAACGAGGAAGTAGCTTTGTTGATATTTGGTACGCTGTCTTCCAAACTTCAGTTCATGATTGAGCAGTTGTTTATAGAAAAATGCAATGTCGCTGCAGATTATGTAAATTTTGGGAACTGATCATCTTTTCCTCAACGCCGAGAACAAAAGTTAATTCAGTTTTTGTGTGTGTACCATTGAATGGAGTGAACTTATACTCTCAGTGAGAGTCTCTCACTTTGGGTGGTAAGCTATAAAAACGCCTTTGGCTTGGCTGATCTAATAAGGAATTATTTACAGTGATGAATAGCACTGCTGCTATACAACTGGTGCAGAATTTTTACATGCCACAACTCACTTACACATCCGCATTTCATCATGTGACTTTTGAAACAGATCAGTTGTAATAGTATGTAACAATATCAAACCAATAATTCTTGATCAAATCAAGTCAGCTGTGATCTACATGTACATAGACAATTCTTGGCACAAATGCAGGCATCAAATCATCAAGAGGCTCAGTTTGATCAAGCTGTCTCAATAAATATAAGTAGGACAATTGGCCAGGCTGTGTCTTTATATCTTTTTACAAATCCCAAAAGCGTTTTAATCCTCACTATTGCTACAGCATAAATTAGAGTTTGACTAACAATGTCTGGTGTTAGCCATTAAAAAGACTCATGTTTGAGCCTCATCCAGGAATCACGTCTGCTTTATGATGTGGTGGATTAGGGGATAAAATGTGAGATAAAGTTTGAAAACACTTACAATGTATATCCAGAATGTTCATTGTATTCTTTCAATAAGTTTTAATATATAAAAACCTTATTTGGAAATACTCAGTAAGATGCTATTCAGACTGTACGAGGATGAAGTCTTACGCCTAACACACCTAAAATAATAAAACAAAATAATGCAAAGGGGTGAGCTTCCATGTCATATATGGGAGATGCTGGAACATTTTCTGATGTAGTAATGGTATCTTCTTGAGCCACTGGCAACTGATCATCATTCAGTGTGTCATAAGATTTACTACAATAATAACAAAAGAAAGTGTTACTAACAGAAAGTATACAAAAGTGTTAACTAACAAATGAGACTTGAGATGTACTCACATGCATCTTATCAACAATAATGAAAAGTAATTCCTAAAACTGATCAATAAAATTGATTAAATGATAAAAGATTTAAGGAGATGGTTTTTTAGATTTATAATATTTTACACCTATGTTCCATTCAAACATGTGGATCGGACAGCTGCGAATAAAAATGCATGGCCTGCTGATATTCTCACAGAGCTTTGGACGTGTAAAGAAGAAACCATTATCATTCATAAGACATCATCATTTATAAATTCTGGTGAGTACAGTTAATTAAAAGCGCAAGTCACAGCCATAGACTATTCTATACCTATAAACATACCGGTATCATTTCTTGGAGTGAGTTTTGCCTAAAGAAATGGTTCTTTCCACACAGAATAATAAACTGTGTGGGGCAGGTTGGTTCTTCTTGGTTTCCTTCCCATAGGCATGTTCAGCAGCCTTCCTACGAGAACCTCCATGTTGGCTCGTTGTTGTGCCGAGTGGCCTTTTTCTTCTGGCCACTGCTGAAGGCTGCACTCCAATTTTAGTCCTGTAATTATTATGATATTTGTTCTTTTTCATGTGAAATATGTTTTTCGTTATGTCTTACATGGTACAAATCTGATGATACTGTGATTAATCACAAAACTTTATCCAGAATATCTGATGAGGAGTGTCTGACACCAGCCAAACTATTAGTCCCAAAACCGCTGGGGGGTGGGCCTAATAGTTAGGCATGTATCAAACGGCTATCAACATTTAATACCATGTGAGGCATGCTTGTACATTAATGTATAACTGACTGACTTGTTATCTAAACTATGGCAATACTACACCCTGCCAATTCACCCTAAAATTCACCTCTTTTGCATAAAACTGTATCCTCCTAAAAACAATGGTGTGTTCAGGAGAGTGATTTTCTGACTCGCTGTACGGGCCTTCCACCGTTCGATGAAGGTCTCAAAGGCCGGACCATACATAGCCGCCTCATAGTAGTTTTCGAGTTTATCCGACATGTCCTTGTGGAATGCATCAATAGCTGCTTGCCTTTAAAAAACTCAATAATATGTACATGATGTGCATATTATAAACAGTAATATCTCCCAGTGTTATGTAATCTTGTCTTTCAACTATTGAATCATCATTGTTCACACAGAGTATGAACTTCGGCATGAATCATAAAATGTACAATCATTTGAGAAACAAAAATCATTACTGAATAAACTGAGCAGGAGAGTAAACACACCACTGGAGTAATGAAGCAAGAAGCAGAAGGTGGTAAGTTTGTTGAACAGAGAACATAGGACAAGGGGCTTCTGACATGATTTTATCAAATCAATCACCACAGTGGCAAATAATATACATCAGGTATGTTATGCGATGATGATTGCTGACATGTCATAACAGGCATGTGTGACAAAATAGCTTATAAATGAAAAACATGTATAAATATGATGATCATGTGCCTTGTCTCGTGGCCTACCATTTCTGGCGCTGTAGTTCAGAAACCTTTGGTATCACATCCACTTCTGAATAACTGTTCTCGCTAAAATGATAAAAACAAATGAATTGTTCACAAAATGTAACATATCCAGCTATCTAATGAATTTTAGTGTTTGAGTAATCATGCCCACATATGACCAAACTTTATATTGTATAACACAAGTAGGTTCTAGTTGAAAAAGATTATTTATACTTTCGTACTGCAAGTGGTTCGAATGAATTCTTCGTCTCAAAAAATTCCAATCTTTAGTAATAGTAAGCTTTATGGCTGACTTTTGTTAGTCATACATGACCACTCCATTTTACGAAGCGAAGATGGTTAATACTAGGCCAGTACCTTTTAACAATCTCTTCGTATTCAAGATGTTCTTCTACTTCTCTTTCTGTACTAATTGTTTTATTATTTATACAAGTATTGTGGTGGAGCGGCTCCAACCAGCCTTTCTGTGCTTTCTGACCTGTACAATAGTTTAGAATGTTTTATGAGAGTTCACTGTGAATAGTCAAACTTTACATCTAACAAGGCTAAGCAAACTAGTTGACTTATTATCATTTTAAACAGTAATTAGTCCTATGGTATTACCTGTTGAAAGCCAAAACAAAACCTCCCTTTGGTGCTGGAGTGGCTTATAGTGGTGTGCATTTGTTCCACATTCAAATGCACTCTCCATCACAGCCCACAGGTGCTTACACAGGTTTCCTGTGTTTCCATAAGTGCAGCTACACAAACCTAGATCAGCTTGGACGAGTCTCTTGGTCTTCCCTATGACCACCTCATACTGGTCACCAACCTTCTGCAAAGACCAAGTAAGTTATATATACATAAAAAACCGTAAGGTCATTATTGCAGCAGAACTTACTATACTTGAGGAACGCTTAATGGGAATATCAAGAAATCCGACACAAGACATCTCCCCTGTAACTCAACTTACCCTACTCTAAAATTACGTCCAATAACATAAATTGAACTAATCCACCTCATGTACCACATGCTACTCACATGCTTTATTGTTGCTGATGAAGTTGCAGGTCGTTTCCTTCTGTGTCTAAGCTCTGTCCTGCCATGGGCAATATCAAGAAGTCTGTTACAAATTGAATTCTCAAATTTTGTGATCAGATACTCCGTCAAATGGACACAGTTGAACGCTCTAGCTCGATGAAGAACTGTGTCCTTGAGGAGTCTGAACGCTGCCTCCACAAAATTGTTGGTGTTGTTACCTTAAAGATCGAACATAGATGTTAAGTATAAAATAAATAATTTGGTAGCACAGGCCCACATAAAATCATACAAGAGGCAATATATAATAAAGCTAAAAGGCCATACAATTGGTGCTTAAATGAGTATAAACTAGACAAATGAAAGGACAATAACATTCCATGCGATTTCTTCTCATACATAATATCAATTGCAGACTCATGCCAAGCATTGAACTTTGTGGTATACACTATATGTATGACATGCAATGCAACACCACATTCAATTGACCATAGCCCATGGATACACCTAAAAAGCTAAGAAGGTGAAGAGCAGAAGCAAGGAACAGTGAACAGTGGATTGCATGCAACAAGCTTCTTTTAATAGCCACCTCTTGTGAGACTGCTCTGGCGGAAGCACAAAGCCCAAAGACTTCGCCTGCCATGTAACACGCCAAGATAATTGGCATAATTTGGATATTTTGCCAGACACGAATGGTCACTCTCATAGCTATAAATCATTAAGGAAGTTGTTAATAGCTGCTTGTTAATCAAATCATCAAATATACATTTAAAGTATGCCAGATAAATTACAAAGAATTACACCTAGCCTAACTATTAGTCATCAACCCTCCTGGGGTTTGGGGAATAATAGTTAGGCTAAAATTACACCAAATAAACACTAACATATACATAACAACACCAAGGATTGGTGCTGATATTCTGCTTTTATTATTTTCATTATCCATAACACAGGGTAATCATTGCTGCTCCATTTCTCGCTCCAAAATATCAGTAGGTATTTGAAAATTGCTTTCTGAATAATACAAATATCAAATACATAGCATTATAAATTATACTTACATTTCCATGTATTCAGATTCACTATCGCTGTAGAGAAGCCTACGAAACAGTTCCATGCATGTGTTACGATCTCTCAAGTGGATCCTGTTGTGGCTGTTCCACAGCCATCTCCACACCGCTTGCTGTATGTGGAATGTGCAAAGCAGCACTCGACTTTCTGGAAACACAGTGTTAATGGCCGCATGTTCTGCCTTTGAGTCATCAACCATAAACAATGTTGGTCCAACTAGGCCTAAAATTGTTGAACGATGGGTGTTGATCATACCAAACACGAAGAAGGGCAGAGATGGGTTCCTTGTCATCAAAACACTGATTGCCAAGAGAAGTTTTTATGTGATTTGTGAAATGCATTGTTCTGGGTACTACCAAGTTCACTCATTAACCACTAAACAGAGTGGGGATTTTTTTCACGTGTCTCTCAGCCTACATTGTTTTTTCGAGTACCAACATTCAATGAATTATAGTTTCAGATGAATTATCTTCAAAAAAATAATAATGAAAAACCTCTGTTATAGAAGCCAGAACTGTCAGCAAGCTGTTTGATCTGGTCTAATCCCATGGTGATGGCATCTTCACTTTCACTTGTGGTCAGAAATGCACCTGCAATAAAATCACAATATGTTTAGTTTGGGTTTTTCGATGTTCTAGCATTTCAAAACCTTCATGGCTTTTTGCAACTATAGCATGCATTGTCTTGAACAACAAAAACATCAAATCAGGTTGTTATTAGTGAATGAAGAATTACATTGTATTTAAATTTTATTCATACCTAAAGGGACACCTCCTCCATGGCAATGGGTTAGAAGTAGAAAGAGGCGGGTCTGGTGACCGTCCATTCCACCACTGGCATCTAAAAACACTATCTCTGCAGACTCTCTGCAACAGATTATGTGCCATGTATGTTATTTTCACTGCCAGTTTGAACATAAAGGCGCATTTAAATGATAAATAACAATAAATGACACTGAATGACAATTAATAGAGGAATATAATCAGTGGTTGGGGTCAGTGGTTGGGGTCACTAAATCCTATATCCTATCTAGTAAGTGCATGCTGTACATAGACTATACCTATGTAGAGTCACAGTAATGTTTAGAAGCTGACCTTAAATTGTGTGAGCGCTCCATCAGTGGAGTTATCAGAGAAACAACCATTTGGCCGCTCTCTGTTAGACCTGTCAAAAACTTGACATCCTCATTCTCCAATTTTATTTGTAGAGCCTCTCTCATCTCTGCGGTTGTCTTTTGAAATTCACCATATTTGATTTTTTTCAGTTTGTTATAAAGTCTAAAAAGCAAAATATGAGAATTGCTAGCAATTTGAATGGTTATCAAATAATTTGTAGGTCAGACAATGTACGCGGAGCGTATAAACAATGTTCAACTGGCCTTTCCTTCACACAAATTATATACCTTGAGCAGAACTTGGATGATGGGATGATTGACCTGTTCGCAAGTTTGACAACATCCTCTTCCACAGTCATTTTCAAATGACTTAAAGCTGAGATCGGAGAATGTCCATCAACAAAAAGCTGTTCTAGTGCTCTAGTGGTTTCTTCAGAGACACGATTCTTTCCATATGAAGCAGCAGAAGCTGTTTGGTGGTTGTGGGCCAAATTGAGCTTAACCACTGCTTCACTAGATCCCCTTGAAACAGAAAATATTTATTTCTATTAACTAATCTGATGAATTCAGTCCAACAGTCGCTTAACAAGTTACAAAATCCTTTTAGAGGCATAGAATCAGGGGTAACAATGTTTTATTTAATTGTTATGTTACCGATTGATTTTGATAACCGATTTTGGTTTGAAATACAGGCATTACCTCAAAATGTATAAATCCTAAAGCAATTGATAAGAGAGACTCGCTATATTCTAACTTACATGTTTCCCTTTGACTTTAAATTTATTGTGAGCGTGGCTGGACATCCAGTGTTTTTTATGTTGGAATATTTTCGCTTCCTCTTCTGCTTATTTTTGCAGCTATGCTTGTTTTGATACTGTGTTTGATGCTGACAAACAGCTCTAAGCTGAAAAAGGTACGTAATATATTAGATCCACAGAGTACAAACATGACAGTGTATACTATACTTGCACCAATCCAATGCCCTTGAGGTTCTTCTTTCACAACTGTATAGTGTGTCGGACTCGGGTCTTGTGCCCGACTTGTGTCTTTCGAGTGTGGTGAGGTTAGAAAACGATTGAATCTGTTTTTGAGTCACAACCAGCGATTCTGGTTATACATTGCAGGCTGGTGATAAACCTGGTTTAACAACACTAGAGTATTTTCATACCTATTATACTTGTGATAACTTACACGAAACAGGAGTCTTTCTGTAGGCTTCCTGATTTCCTTTGTGCGCCATCTGTTGTTTGCCTGAAACGAGGCCTTCCAAGCCAAGATATCGGATTTTGATTTTAGTTCCTTCACAGAGAAGACAAAGGTCGTCTTGGAGGTTATTCGGACCATCTCGTGCTTTAGAAGGTGGTAGGCAAAACCTTCAGGTAGGATATTCTAAGAACAAAAAGTATCATCAAATACCTTCATTGGTGAACACATCACAATCATACTCAGACCATGATTGATAGCAAAGATAAACTGTATAGTTGCTTCGTCATTAGTAGTTTGACCAATGTAGTGAGTAGCTGGCGGCAAATGCCCACCAACCTCCCCCAAAATAATGTAATGGGGCAAATGAAATGCATGAATTTTGGGAGATTTTGACAACCAGGTGTCATATTAAAGCGAAGTACTTCTAAAAGATGAGCTCATTTATGAAGCGCCTCATATAATTTGGACAGAGTAGGCTTGACTTAAAAGACTGATTCATAATATATGCTTGGCAGGCATGATATTTATTCTGTGAAGCAATTGTATGAGAAAAGGTTTTCTTTGGCTTGTCTTTGGTATGAGCAAGCAAAATCGAGTTCAGTATTCAGTTAGATAACACAAAGTGCAAGTAGAGCAAGTAGTTCGTGATTGATTTTGTTACAATGTAGTTATATACAAAATTAAAAATCAAATTATTTTATCTCTGCTCTACTCTTCCCCTAACTTAACTGAAGATAAAAGAACTGACAGACAGACCACACAGGACAGTCTCTTGAGTCTTGTTTTCAGTTCATGTCATGCCTTACTTTACAAATGCTGTCCCATTCTGATACTTCCACTTCTTGGTGACTGGCTGCTGGTTTTTCACAATGATATGTGTGGTCAGTGCTCATGGTATGATAGGTGTCTGATTCAAGCTTGCTGAAAGAATCTTTTCTCCAAGATAGGGAAGATGCAAGTTTAGTGTACGAGTTTAGAACGTGTAGTTTAGAACGCGATAACGAGCGAGAGGAAATTAGCTACGAAATTAGCTAGGAAATTAGAATAAGTACGCTCGGCGTACTTGGCGCTCGCGGGTAAACCCAACAACCCATTATTCCTACCTCCCGCGCGCGTTCTCATTTGGGGTGCTAATTTCCTCTCGCGCACCGCTGCTGTTTACGATATACGTAGGCGTTAGGATAAGCTATTATAACTAGGGAACTCGCATAAATGTATTGAAACTGTGAAACTAGGTGAAGTTAATGAAATCCATATTTGCTGCATCACATTCTGTACTGTCCTTCATATATAAAAGTGAAAGTTCTATGATCTGGTTGTACATATACTATCTTTGTATCGATTAATCATTTGCCTAAGCTAAACCTTGGTGCATGTAACAAGTGACAGCCTTAACTCCTGTTGTCTTTTTGAAAACAAGTTATCACTATTATTTACATACAGTTATACAGTATTTTAGGCATAACCATAGGGTTTGTGAGGGTAATCTAGAATGGTTTTTGCTACTATTCGCTATAGTGATTTCACAATTTTCTTTAAAGGTCAAAACTTTGAAGGGTAAAGTAGGCGTTATTACATGCATCAATGCAATCAAATAATTTTCCAAAAAAAAACTCTACACATCTTTTTAGCATTAAATAAAAATGGTATGCATAGCAAAAATTCTTTCTTGCCTATGGTGAACAATGACAAACTTGCTTACTAGTAAAGTTAAATGACAACATTTGGGACTTTTTTGTGAGTTTGTTCTGATTGCACTCTTATAGGTTTGGCAAGTGGGCTTGTGTAAACACGACATACACTCAATAATTAAGCAAGTGGGATATTCGAGTAGCGTACACTGTGCATACGGTAATAACATGTAAAAACCAACTCCCCATAACCAAAAGTGTTCTTTTATATAAAACCTATAATAATATGATTGACGCCAAAGCATGAAATTTCAAAATCAACAACAACTTGGCATACACAAAGCACTACATTAGCCAAAGTATATATTTTATGTTTTAGACAATGATGACATGACCGAAGTTCACAGACGGACATATCAGTATGTTGGATAGAATGTATAAATAATAAATATTGAGGCAGGCTCAAGATGAGATTGTTAACTTTAATCGTAATTTGCAGCAATGACTGTCAGCAATGACTGTCCGCAATGACAGTCAGCATAAATAAGACAGTGAAAATTGCATGGCTTGCGTTAATTACTCTCTTTTATGGGAATATTACAGCAATGTTGTTGTAGTGAGATGATGGTTGTCAAATAAAGGTCTAGCTGACACCACTCGGTAAGGCTGAAATATTTAAGTCAAAATCAATACATCATTTTAAATAAACCATTCTTTTTGCCTTTAAGATGTGTTAATATCTTACAAATCACTTTGTTTTCTTGTAGAACGTCATTAACGTGTAGGTTAATCATTCCTAAAATATTGGTTTTAGAAATCAGATCAAAGTGCAAAAATTTTTTTCATATTTGCTTTGCTACAATAAACTCCATTTGAGCATAGAATTCCAAGTTTTGTCGCAATGGGTTGGGTATTACAAAATATTGCCTCTGAGACTGTCGGAGTTTCTCTCAAACTTGTGGTTGGATATCTTAGAATATCTTAGAATTAGAAGTCAACATAGTATTATAAGTCAATCCAATGTTATAAGTCAACACAGTGTTATAGATCAACACAACGTTATAAGTCAACACAATGTTATAAGTCAACACAGTGTTATAGATCAACACAATGTTATAAGTCAACACAACGTTATAAGTCAACACAACGTTATAAGTCAACACGATGTTATAAGTCAATACAACGTTATAAGTCAATCCAATGTTATAAGTCAACACAATGATATAAGTCAACACAACGTGATAAGTCAACACAATGTTATAAGTCAACCCAATGTCGTAAGTCAACACAACATTATAAGTCAACACAATGTTACAAGTCAACACAATATTATAAGTCAACACAACGTTATAAGTCAACTCAGCGTTATAAATCAACGCAACGCTATAAGTCAACACAATATTATAAGTCAACACAACGTTATAAGTCAACTCAATGTTATAAGTCAACACAACGTTATAAGTCAACACAACGTTATAAGTCAACACAATGCTATAGGTCAACACAACGTTATAAGTCAACACAATGTTTTAAGTCAACACAATGATATAAGTCAACACAATGTTACAAGTCAACACAATATTATAAGTCAACACAACGTTATAAGTCAACTCAATGTTATAAGTCAACCCAATGTCGTAAGTCAACACAACGTTATAAGTCAACACAATGCTATAGGTCAACACAACGTTATAAGTCAACACAACGTTATAAGTCAACACAACGTTATAAGTCAACACAATGCTATAGGTCAACACAACGTTATAAGTCAACACAATGTTATAAGTCAACCCAATGTCGTAAGTCAACACAACATTATAAGTCAACACAATGTTACATGTCAACACAATATTATAAGTCAACACAACGTTATACGTCAACACAACGTTATAAGTCAACACAATGTTATAAGTCAACACAACGTTATAAGTCAACACAATGCTATAGGTCAACACAACGTTATAAGTCAACACAACGTTATAAGTCAACACAACGTTATAAGTCAACACAATGCTATAGGTCAACACAACGTTATAAGTCAACACAATGTTATAAGTCAACCCAATGTCGTAAGTCAACACAACATTATAAGTCAACACAATGTTACATGTCAACACAATATTATAAGTCAACACAACGTTATAAGTCAACACAACGTTATAAGTCAACACAATGTTATAAGTCAACACAGTGTTATAAGTCAACACAGTGCTATAAGTCAACACAATGTTGTAAGTCAACATAATGTTATATGTCAAAACAACATTATAAGACAACACAACTTTATAAGTCAGCACAGTGTTATAAGTCAATCTAATGTTATAAGTCAACACATTGTTATAAGTCAACATAATGTTTAAGTCAAAACAATGTTATAAGTCAGCGCAATGTTATAGTTTAAAATAAGATTCAGCAGTCTTAAGATTGGATGTGAGTGATATAAATAAGGTTTTAACTGCAAAGTATTTATATTCAGCCACTGAGCCTTTTTGTGGTCTTGGGTCCATAATGCATTGTTGAATCTTTCATCACTGAACCCACAGATTAGCGAATATCTCTGCTGTTGACTTTTTAAGTAAAACATAAAGTCTTTAGGTTTGAAAAAAATAATTATCTACTTATTACTAAGTTGTAACTGCAAAATCATAGTTGGGAGATTAAAAGTCCTCTGATAGCTGCTTTACTATTCTGGAGAGTTTCCATTAGGTTAGACGTTACTTATGATATGTATATGCAATATGGTTTAAAAAAGCAGAATAAATTCAATATATTGTTTACTCTTTATCTAAAATTTGCTTTGTTTTAACTTTCTCGAGTTTTGGGTATCAGTGAGTTTCTACCTCATTGTACTCAAGAGTTTTTTTACATAGGTAGATTACAACGAATTCCAATGTTGACAACTGCTCTACACTCAATTTTGATTGTTTCAGCTTATTTTTTCTTAATATTCAGTAAATTATAAATTTTTGCAAATAACAGGTTTAACCAGGATTACATTATTTGATATTAAAGATTACTAGCGACTCATGAAAGAATAATCTTAATTGGTTCTACAGAGTAGGAGATTTAGCAACGCAAGCTGTGAAATCTATCATATACAGGTAATGAAGGCAGTGTCATTCAAGTTGGTGTTATAAACAATAAATGATAAGAATATTACCGCTATTTCTATATTATTCAACACATAAATGCCAGCAAAAACTCATATCGTTATGTGATTCATGAGGTTAAAATACATGTAACTGGCTCATTTCTATTTCAGCAAATTCTTCTTTGACCTGAACAAGTTACATGACATCTTATGTTGGCTACAAAAATAGTCCTCTCACAAGCGTTATGTTTAAAATCTTTCAAAAAATTTTGCTTTATCAAAAAATTCTAATGAACAATAAATTATAATTGTTAATAATTTTATATAAATTTTTTTGATAGTTTCTTGCACTTCAATGATTGCTATGCTTATGATAGCGTTTTACAACAATTTTTCAATCGCCTAAAAACATTGCTGTCTAAATTGGCCGCCTCTGGTTTTACTCGTATATGTGCAACTCCAAAAGCTCAACAACCATGGTCTTACAAGAGTGACATTCTAGTGGTTATGCTTGTTAGCAATTTTAAGCCACGTTTGAAATTTTTATCAATCAAAATTTTTGCGTAGCATAACTCAAATATTCTTGTTGCATTTCATGCATTCCATAGCTGTGAAAATGACATGAAGGCAAAACTATTTGAATAAGGAAATGGATTCATTTATAATTTGGACTTTAAGAACTCTCATCCTCACATGTTTCTTCACAGGTTAGTCTTTAATAGCAATTGAATTTACAAAGTTGAACTTATACCAAAATCCTGCCACAGACTTTTCTTGAGTCAAGAAACAAGGATATTGGAGTGAAAAAGTTGCAGTCATTTTCCTTTTGTTATTCAAAAGTAGAAATCGAATTAATATGTTGCAATGTTTTGGTTTTTTTTTGCTTCTCATTATTTGTTAAGACAGAACTTTATTTAAACATTTTATATGCAAATGCATGTAATGGTACTACTGAGAGATGATCTACACCAAAGATCTGCTAGCAGAGTCAATTGTCTATGACACACAACACCCCGCATTAAAGTTTCTGTGTCATACATGTAGATGCAAAAGTTCTCTACAAGTCTGTGAAAATCATCAAAAATGGTGCTACGCTAATTAAGCGCTGGTTTAATTTTATTTAAAAAGTCTTTGTAGATGCAACTATTTGCCGTCAAATATATTTCAAAACAGTTTTTGAATCAGTTTTGAAAAGCCATTCACGCAATACTTTAGTAGCTTTAGAATAGCTAAAAGCAATGGTGTCGACCTATCTCAAAGGATCTGTAGGGTTAATCTTAGAAAGCGTAGACTTACCAAGTACATCGAGCTTAGATCGCTCTTCTCTTATTACACCAGCTGAAAATGAGCCTAGATAGTTTTTAAGAATTTTGGGAGAAGTTTTGGACAAAGACCTTTGCTGGTCATAAAGTTTTAGACTTTAGAAAAAGCTGCATGTGAGGACATGCAATTTCTCCGGACAAAGCATTTGTCTATTTTAGGTCCTTTTTGCATATACTAGCTGTGCGACCGGGCATTGTCTAGGTATTAAAAATCAACTTATAAACAATGAGAGGTAATGAGAGTTGCCTGCCACTTGCTATTAGCCAGGCACATTGCCAATGGATAACGTGAGTAAGCTTACTAATAAGAGCTACCGCTTTTCATGACTTTGCGCTGTGGCGAAGAGCTATAGCGTATTTGCTCCCATAATATACCGACATATATCACCTAAAAAATCCATCAAGCTCGTGTGGCTGAATTGGTAAGGCATCGGCTGGTGAGCCGGAGGTTCCAAGATCAAATCTTCAGCGATATGGGTTTATTATTCCAAGATTTTAATAGCTATAGCTAGAACTACCCACTTGCCGACATACATACACACAAACTTTGAGAAATATGTATATAAATTTATATATATATTTATATATATATATTTATGTATATATAAATTAAAAAGAGTATCAACTTTACTAAAAGTAAAAACAATAGGGTCAGATTTTATGAGAAGGTTTACTACGCAGCAGTACAAGTTGTTATCTGACGATGAGTACCCAATTTAGATATAGTTTTGCTTTTGAAGGATGCTAATCAAGGAGAACGAATGCACTTGAATGACTAGTTGGCCTAACAAGGAAAAATATCTTAATTGATTGTTGTAAGTGTAGACACATAAGTTAGATATATACAGAATGCGAAACCATCACACGCAATCCTGAAAACCTATGCTAATGGAAACAGATGGTAATCCACATTGTCATGAATCGATGGCTGCAACAACAATTCAAAACAACATCGCCAAAGAATGTAGGTCATTTCAGAATACCAGTACCGAGAGATGCTTGCAGAACTTTATTTGAGTAAAGCAGCCATTATGCACAATGGACATGTCTATAGTCATGAATGAAAAAAGCCCTTTAACCAGACCCTTAATTAAAGACACAGACAAGGACTAAAACGTACAGCAAACATTTTTGCTACCTTCAACAGTGCCAAGTAATCAGACCTTCTGTAAAAGGTCAGATTATATATGTTCAAACTGCTTGTACTTTTTAAGCAGGTTGTTTCTAGCTAGCATGATTAAAGAAAGACTAATACAATTCTTGTGGAACAATAAAGCATAAAGCAATGCTAACGGTGTGGCTAAAGCTCTCTGCGGTGAACTTCTGGCTCCCATGAACTATGACACAGCATTATGTACTTCCTTCTTATTGCTAAGTATCAAAAATGACCAACATGCTATTCCATGGAATTTTATAAACAAAGCGGAGACCAAAAAGTTTTAATAAGTTATGCATTGCCGTGACTATCTGACTATCCGTGACCATTGATGTGACTATTTTTACTGATAGTTACATCAGTAAAGAATCGTTTTAATTACTGTTTGTTTGCTTACAAACAAGTAGTAAGCAAAGATGAAAAAAACTTCTGATTTTGCATGGTAAAAAAATATCATTGATAACAAATTCTAATTGTTAAGCAAACTAGCAAAACAATGCTCTCACTTAGTATGGACTGTGGTGTAACATAAAAAGAAATTGCCAAGTCTCACGAAGAAAAATAAACACACGAAACATATGTATACCATTTTAGCTTGGCCTCTAAAGATGCTGATAGCTCATTCTCCTGTCGGGCGTATGGTCTACAGTATGTAGTTTTGCAGAGAGGTCAGTGAATAATTGCTGATCTAGTGCATCTAAGTGTATGTCAACATTTCATTTTGAAGAACAGTAGATAGTGCATATGATATTGGAGCTGATTGCTTGTCTACACAACACTGATAGCAGTTGTTGGAAACGTTTTGTGCTTGAGTTGTTGTTGGCAATAGAAAACGCAAGTTAGTGAATGAATGTAGCGAACTATTAAGACTATGTGGAAGTGTTGTAAAACTGTTTGAAGTAATTGGCTTGTTTGGTGGTGTAAATTTTTTGGTGATGTTACTTGTGTGGCGGTGTCACTTGTTTGGTGGCAAGACATTGACAAAATAATTAGCCTTTGCCTTTGCAACGGCTACTATGCTTTGAGCCTAGCTCGACTGTTAAATGTTGGCAACAGTGGTAGAACCCTCAACCAGCGATTTTGCAGAGACGATCAGTGTAGTCAGTTTATGAGGTACTTGAAAGAAAAAAGTTACTCGCTGGTCTGATTTAGTTGTCATCAGGCCCTTATTAGCACCATATTTGAGATGTCTCAGCCCTTCTTCAACCCTGGCTACTTGGGTATTTTTTCGAGATGAGTTTTATTTAAAATTTCTTCTGCATGGCAGAAGTTGGGACTAGTAACGGATGACGAGTCTACCATTGATGGATTGTTGGAGAAGTTAATTTTCTAACTTACAGTGTAGGTTAATCCTCTGTTACAAGTTGTAAGTCTGCTGTCATCAGAGTCAGAACAGAAAAGTTGTTTGACATGTGTTTTGAACTTGACCTAAAAAAGCTGCCATTTGTTAAGGGAGCAAGGCAAAAATAAAAGCTTCCAAAGTAATCTATACTGAAGCCAGGTGATGCCATGCAAGTCTAAGCCACTAGTTTAATAGTATAAGTAAATACTATGACACTTGATGCTGCTAGCTTCCAAAACCAAGTTCAGCAAGAGCAAAATACGTCATTTTCATGTTGACAGCTTAAGTTCGCTAGTATGTATGTAGAAAGATAAAACCCATGAATAAACAAAAGATATCTGCTCTAATTTTAACAACTGGCGGAAGCCAGCTGGCCACCAACTCGAGCCAGTTGGTTCAAAGACAAGTTTACTTGACGATAGCCAGCCGGTTGAAAAATAACCTGCCAATTGAAAAATGACCAGCCAGCCTTCTCTTGGACGGAAGGGTGAGAGTAGGCTATATAAACAGCCGTAATTCTTTTCCTCAGTGTGCAGACTGCAAGGACAGCTCAAAAGAGACAGACCCATGCACTCATATTGTAATCATTTTAGTTATAACGTGTTGATATCTGACTGATGAAATATACACTATTAACGAACTCGAAGTGAATGGTTCTTTTAGCTTTGAGAGGTGACATCTTGCACAAGATATTTTACATTACTGACATTTGCAATATATATTTCAAAAAGTATGAGATAATGGCAAGGTGACTTAATAAATTGACTCTTGGAAAAATTTTCATAGTAAGTTGTAAACTAATTGAATGTGACAATATCTAAACTAAAGGAAATTATTTATAATTATGAACAAACCAAAAAAGTAAAAATAAAGGAAGAGAATTACTAAAAACACAAAAACATTTAACACTCCATTTCAAAATAATTGTTTTCTATGTAACAAATTTACTGAAAAGGCAAGTTTGAACTTTTGCAGTTTAAGCATTCACTTGACCGTGGAATTAACTTACCGAGTTGCTGTATTTTATGAAGTCAAGAGTTAATCAGAAACTCAATGTCGATGGCTCTAGTTTTCTAGACCAATTACATACCTCCACTATCAGCACTTCAACTCAGGTTTTGGTTGTTTCTAGCTCAAAGCCTTAAAAATATCAAAGGTTTCCATAAATTTGATTACCACAAACTGCTAGTTCTCTTAAAACTACTGTAGCTTTCAGTGTTGAAGTCGTTGTCCCAGGCAAGTAGAAATGTCTGCCCAAACATGGTTAGAGCTGCATTATTGGTTTAGTGTAAGCTTGGCTGTGTAATCTTGTACTCCAACAAAAAGCCCTGACTAAATCATTGACAACTTGTAGTAGGAAAAGAACCATATCACTATGACTGCTATTTCAGCTGTATGGTCTAGTATACAAATTTTTTACGGGTTATTAATGGCTAAAACATCCTATCCGCAATATTGAATAAATAGTACAGCAATTAATCTCACATAGTATTACTAGGTCTTTCTGGATGGTAATTAAAAGAATGAAAAGGTTTCTGAGATAGGAACTAGTCGATGAGGAATCCTGTAAATTTGTGATCGTTTTTATGATATTTAAATAATTAACATCTGACTGATATGGTAGTGCTGACTGCTGACTGATATGGTAGTGCTGACTGCTGACTGATATGGTAGTGCTGACTGCTGACTGATATAGTAGCGCTGACTGATAGGGTAGCGCTGACTGATATGGTAGCGCTGACTGATATGGTAGCGCTGACTGATATGGCAGCGCTGACTGATATGGTAGCGCTGACTGATATGGCAGCGCTGACTGATATGGTAGCGCTGACTGATATGGTAGCGCTGACTGATATGGTAGCGCTGACTGATATGGTAGCGCTGACTGATATGGTAGCGCTGACTGATATGGTAGCGCTGACTGATATGGTAGCGCTGACTGATATGGTAGCGCTGACTGATATGGTAGCGCTGACTGATATGGTAGCGCTGACTGATATGGTAGCGCTGACTGATATGGTAGCGCTGACTGATATGGTAGCGCTGACTGATATGGTAGCGCTGACTGATATGGTAGCGCTGACTGATATGGTAGCGCTGACTGATATGGTAGCGCTGACTGATATGGTAGCGCTGACTGATATGGTAGCGCTGACTGATATGGTAGCGCTGACTGATATGGTAGCGCTGACTGATATGGTAGCGCTGACTGATATGGTAGTGCTGACTGATATGGCAGCGCTGACTGATATGGTAGTGCTGACTGATATGGTAGTGCTGACTGATATGGTAGCGCTGACTGATATGGCAGCGCTGACTGATATGGTAGCGGTTACTGATATGGTAGCGCTGACTGATATGGTAGTGCTGACTGATATGGTAGCGCTGACTGATATGGCAGCGCTGACTGATATGGTTGTGCTGACTGATATGGTAGTGCTGACTGATATGGCAGCGCTGACTGCTGTTACTAGATGTTGAAAAATAAAACCTAGAGCTGAATAAATTAAAAACAAAGTATAAATTTTGCAAATCGAAGACGGAAAAGAAGTATTTAATAGCGTGCTGATTAAAAGTCTTTTTATTATTTATTAAAATTTAACTGGTGAATTGTTTTTTGTTTGTCATGTTTGGTAAAGCTTTCACACTAGTTAACTTGCTTAATATAATTATATAATATATTATATACTTATATTACGTCTAAGTAATTTAATTATTTATTAAACCAGGAATTCTAATAGCTTTAACTATACTAAACTAGTGGCTGCAGAACTTACATATATACTTCCATGAATCTCTAGAAAGTTTGAACATGTTTAAGATGGAACTATACCACTTATCTTGTTAGAAACTTGAATAATTAACTATATTTTAACAGTTTCTGTAAAACATCATAATTTCTCAGATTTTTTAAGCAATTTGCCAAATTATTTCACTTTCTACCAGTTGACACATTTTTAAATTTTCTGAAGTTTGCCTGTATTATGTTTCATCGAAAACTGTTTTAGAAGTAACATACATGTATGTTTATTTTAGTTTCATTGAGAGGACAATCTTACTATGATATTACATTTCCATTTTCAAATAGAGGCAGCTGTCAAGCGCGCTGGATGCATATAAACACATACACGTAAGGCAATGTATATTCATTTTGCATACCTTTTTAACAAATGCTTGACTGAAAGTTATTTATCTTCCAGCTGTTTTACTGAAACTTCGCAAAAACTCCTAGACAGATTTTCATCATTCACGGTTTGTTTCGTCATTTTATACGGGCCAGCAACAGGTTTTCAACTAATATCAACTTACGTGATATGAAGAAATTGCATGCAACACCTAGCAATTATTTTAAAAATATCATTGCTAGCTGCTTTAACGATTTTTCAATTAATATCCTTTCTCTTAGCAGAGAACAGTATTTTAAATTATATTTGTCAAACCATTTATTTGACTTTATTAGTTAATTATTGCCTTTTCCTTTTTTTGTTTTTTATTGCTATATAGCAAAATTTGAGAAACATTTTATTTGAAATGAAATTAATGCCAATAAAGTAATACATGTATTGCCATATTTTATTTTGACCATCAAAGCAGAAAAGCTAAAAAGTGTTTTAATCGGAAAATAGGATGATCTTCTAAGCGTATAACTAATAGTATTAACAATAGAAATGTTTTAGTTATTTTGACTATTCCAGCTTGGAGAATATTTTCTATTATTATTTAAAGGGCAGAGAAGGCTACCAAAGACTATTATGACCGCATTCTTACTGTGAGAAACAATACTTGTAAAAGACAAGGAGCATGCCAAGACCTTACTGATGTAAGTGTTAAAACAAAAACGGAGTCATTAATGAGTTCACTAATTTACTTGTTAGAAGTTTTTATAATAATTTGCATGGATCTGTAGTCGATAGTAAACTTTTTGCAGTATATTGTTCAGATGACAGTTATTGCCATAAAAGAAAGACAATATTAAATATACATGCATATTTAATATTTATGAAATATTAAATATCATGTTTATTTAATTTGTCTAATCACTCTTCTTTTTTATATAACTTTTAAGCAAATTAAAAGAAATATGTAAAGATGCTGTTTATGTACTAATACTGATTTAGGCACATTCTGCATCATATTCACTATGTTTCCATTCGGCAAATTTGCGCATTAGGAACTGTGCGCGTGTTGAGTTGCTGCGTGGCCGGTGTTACAATGGGCAATCGCATATTGCGGATTAACTTGCTGCTTTGTTAAAAGGGGAAGGATTTCTAAACCAGGTCTTAACGTCGAGTTCGAAAATGGTCAAATCAAAATAGGAATGACTGAAGTTTGGGAAATGTTTAAGATTGATTATCTTGTGCATCATTAGTGAAGGCCATTACCATTTTTTGCATGTATGAAACATTTGGTAAAGGACTACTTATCACCGTAGTCGCAGTTGGAAATCTAAGATTCTGTCGCCATTTCAAAGGTGATAACCAAAATGCCCCAAAGTTTTGTTTTTAAATGAATGTGTAGGATAAGTTCGGAAAGTTTAATTCTTTTTGAAGGTTGAAGATAACAATCTATACAAATATGATCACACCACATACATTTTTATTTGTATATTTAAAGCCATATACATATTTACAACGTATGACTTGAATCCAATTTCTTAGTTAACAAACAAACTGAAGATTGTTAAAATAAACTCAGGCTTGGTTTTGCTATTTAACATTTATTCATGTTTCCAATTGTGGCCTATTACTACTTGGTTTAAATTTTGCTGTAAAAATATCAAGACCTTCACTTTCCATTATTAATAGCCTTTGCGCAAAGAAATCAGCTTTTTTAAAACTTTTGTGTTAATGTGACGGGCAGAGACAACTCACACCAAAATAGATCAAACCAACTTAACCCATTTCTGACCTATCTGACTTGGCACAGACCTACAGAGGGAGGCAGAGCCTGTTACCTATAAAAAGCACAGGCGGGAAGCTATAAACCCACTCAATTTGCACATTTTTGTGAATGCTTGTCTTGGACAATTTCGAAGTGGATGCAAATACGTTATTCTTAACTTGAAACATGCGACGTTTGTCCTCCCTGAGTTTCGGCATTGAGCTAGTAAAGGTGACACAATAAATCTCCTTACAGTAGCTTCTAATCGTCTCCACTTGTAGATTTTTGTATAGAAGTATCAAGTTCCTCATGCGTTCTCAACATACGACAGTTTATTTTTTCCAATTGTACAACTTCACTAACTGTTTTAGATTTCTTAACGATGGCTATTACATTGAGTTTCCTGCAGCTACTATATATGAATTTCAGTGGTTGTCGTTTTATATTTTCGATAAAACCGGTGATATAGCAATTAAAACCTAGCCATGAAAACTCCGCACAGCGCTGGATTTGATCTCAGTACCTCAAGATCTAAATTTGGTGAGCTTAATTATTATGCTAAATGAAATGCAGTGGATTCATTGGGCATATAATCATTACATTGGTCAATAGACGGTAAAACCTCTAATTGAATGTCATGGCACTCTATTTTTCAACCTTTCTTTGATAGCGGCAGTCGATTGGAGGTGGCGGTCAAATTGAAGCTGTTGGTGTATTTTTCAAATGGCTCTTCAGAATTTTCGGAAGATAAATTCAGCCCTATTACGGGAGAAGCGAACGTCGCTTATATTTTTCTCTCTTTTTTTCTGTGGAGTGATATTAAACATTTTGAATGAAATAAATCTGCTAACATACCTTCAAATTGTCAAATATCTCTCAATAAATATGTATCAAAAAACCGAGAAATATATCTACCAGTGGATATCGATTGCTTACAATTGACCTGCAATGATATCATAGCCTGTGTTTTTCTTTGCAAATTGTTGGATTGTTCAATTTTTATTTTGTTCCAAATTTGAAGACATATTTTGATTTTATATCTATATTTAACAATGTTGAGCAAAAACTCATTGATATGTTTGCTACAGTTTGCTGCAAAAATTAGCTTTTTATGTGCAATAGAGGGTTAGTTATGAGCATCGATCCATTGTAAGCCATGTTAAGATAACCAAAGGGATGCTATTAAATAACAAGTTATAAACCTGCATATTTATAAATTACACAATAATTATCTATCAATCGATACAAAAATATACACACAAACCACATACACAAACTATACTTATATTATTAAAGAAACAAAAATTAACGTTTTTAAAACAAAAGTATTTCCGTTGTTTGCTTCGATAGTTGCTTCTGATTGTTGTTTTTGATGAAACAACTATCTTTTGGTTGTTCAATACCTTCCATCTTTTGCACTGCTCAACTAGTCAATACTAGCTTTCAAACAATTTTTGGCAGAGCAAAACTTACACGCACTGCATTTAGCACCAATGCAACGTGTAAAATTTGGTTGCTCAATGTAACCTTTGGTCCAAAACTTGCAAACCGGCTTTTACATGTGGCTGCTCCGAAGTATGAGAATTGCGTTAAACAAGGAACTACTATTAGCCTGAGACAGTTAGTAGTTATTTTGATGGTGTTGCTTTCAAACTTCCATTTACAATCGAAAAGTTGAACAATTTTTAAATATTTACATGTACTTCGAATTATTACGAACGCGTTAAACAAGGAACCACTATTAGTCTGAGACAACGATTATTTCTTTAAAAATTAAATTTAAGCTGTTTTTTTTCTGTATATGTAGGCTACTTTGAAGTAGAAAGACTGTGTTAAACAGAGAACGACTACTAGCCTGAAACCGTTTTTGATTATTTCTATGGTTTTGTTTTCCAAGTCTTAGCAAAAAGACGAAAAGTTTTGGAATTGGACAACAAGAAAATTAATTGTTATTGATATATATATATATGATTTATCGACAATATGATTTTGTGAACACCTTTCTCAATATTAGTTGATATTATGAGCCTGAAAAGATCAAATATTGTCAAAGTAGCGGTCAAACTGAAATGGCGTTCAATTGGAGAGTAGCAGTCTATTTTTCAACCCTTTTCTCAGGGTGGCGGTCAATTGGAGGTGGCATTCAAATATAGGTGGTATTCAATTAGAGGTTTTACGGTTGTCACGTTTGAAGCACTTGCTCAGCGTTATTAACTAGCCCTATTGACAGCTGCTTGTAACCATTGTTAAGCTCATCCAAAATGTGGGTACTGTTTTAGTAAATAATTCAGTAAAGTTCTAGCTTTTTAGGTAATGTACTCAAGTTCATCAGGTAAGTATTCTATCACCTATGCAATGCCAGGCATTCATTTCAATAACTATACTCTACAACCATTATTATTCCTGAGAATAAACTCTAGTCTCACTCTGATCTTAAAACATTATACTTTTCATGACTTCATGGGAACTTGTGAACCTTGCATGCAATTGTAGAAAAGTTTGCAAGAATGCGGTTGGACTCTACTTTGTGGTTTGGCTTATTTGGTCCCATACTTATGCATAAATCAAAGAAAATATAACCGAACCGAACTTCAAAATTATTATCCTTCAAATTACGGATGTAATGGGTATATGGCTCATGGTGCTAGAGACAGTATCGCAGTGGCTCCTAGATACTCAGGTAAGAATACTATGCAAATAAAAATCTTGAGAAATGCATGAAATGCAAAAAAATTAAACAGGCTGTATAATAGCAAAGTGCTACTGAGAGACAAAGAGAAAACTATTTATAATAATTTGTTTTCCTATATTACTTCATTATTGTTAATATTATCTTTTGAAAAATCATGAACAACCTCAAATTTTGATATGTGGTAATAAATTGGTGTGCAGAACAAAAAATATAGGCTTTCCAACCTCAAACATTACCTGATATTATGAAAACTACCCAACAATCACCATCTTTCTTGTATTGTTACAATTATAATTTAAATCCTAAAGCAATTTATTTTTAACATTCAAAGCGTGGTCATATCTTGCTGATCTTACATTAAGATGCAACTGGTTTGTTCTATGTGAAATCTAGCAGTTGTTTTGGTATAGACCAACTTATTATTCTAGCCAAATGTTTTTAACATATTTGCTTTCTTATTCCTGGCATTGTTGAAACAAGTGTAAAATTATTGTTAGTGAGTGAGAGATCAATTTTAATGAATGCATTCCATACTATGTGAACTAGTACTTTTTATAAACATCGTTGTCTATCTGAGTCGATGGATTGGATACGATACTAGCTACTGGTGTAGAGAGTTTGTTCGATTCTTTAGCCTGAGCTGACTATGAAAGTGATGTTTCTATTGTACGACTAGTTTCAGTAGCTGGATGTTCTTTTTTGTTGGCACTTTAAGCTATGTCATATATATTCGTAAGCACAATAGAGTGATATGGCAACCTTCTGTTCATGTCAATATCATGGATCACAGATCATGGATATTTGTTAGCCTAAGTGAGTTCTTGTAGCATAACCTTGATTGCTTATAGACCGACTTGACCAGCAAATGTAGTTGGTGCTGAATTTGCTCTGAAAATCTAACAATGAACTTTGTACTTGCTTTTGAACATTTCCTAGCTTATAATATTGTGATTTGCGTAGTAATTAGTATATGGACTGTTTTTCTTTAGAACATCAAGCAGTCTGTGAAAAAATTGTCATTCAATCTAAAACAATTATTCGATGCTCCTTTCTGACAGGCAGTGCAGTATTTAGTACGCACTCTCTAGATTTCTTTAAAACAAACAGTGTAGTTGCTTCTAACACCATCACATCTGACTCAGGTGATTAAGTAATTTGTTCTGCCAATGCTGATAAACCAACCGGCTACATGTAGCTATTTTGGATAAATGTCTGTGGTTTTTCAAAATGTCTCATCATGCAGCATCATAAATATAAGCTCAATGAAATTTTTCATCCTTGAAAGCTTCAAAGGAAGTTTATTAGAGTTCATTGTACATCGGTTTGTTGAGAGTAGTTGCTTAATTAAAGCCTGCTAGCTTCTGCGTTTTGGCAGACAGCTCAGTGGGATTCTCTATGAAGTTTAAAGCTATCTATATCAATTGGTTATTTTTTAAATATGTTAGCATTGTTATTATGATAGTCTGACATTATTAAACCAATCGTACAAGCAGATAATAAACTTAAACACCTACTACTGCCTCAGCTGTGATTGGTCACTCAGAAAGTGTGTTGTAAAACACTGACTGTAGCAAGCTGTAACTTGGACATATGGCTCCAAAGAGGGCTTTCACATTTAAAAAGATAAGTAGAAGTTATGCTAATTTCTGTAAATAATAATTGTAAAACCAAACTACCATAAAATCTCTAATTGAACGCCCCTTCTATTTAAATGCCACCTCTATTTGAACGCCACCTCTAATTGTATGCCACCTATATTTGACTGCCACTACGAGAAAAGGGTTAAAAAATAAGCAACGTAGCTATCTGAGCAAACAACGAAAATAATTTTGTTTTAAAAACATTAATTTTTGTTTCTGCATGTAATATAAGTATGATTCATTTGTATCACTTGTTCAAAAACATATATTTGTATCATTTAATAGATTAGCATTATATAACTTATAAATTTGCAGATTTATAGCATGTTGTTTAATAGTGACCATGCAGCTATCTTAACAGAGCTTACCAATGATCATTGCTCATAAATCCACTTCTATTGCACATAAAAAGCTAGTTTTGCTGCAAACAGTAGCAAACATATCATTGGGTGCAATGAGCTTTTTATGCAACATTGATAAATAGAGACATATAATAAAAACATGTCTTTAAATTTAGAATGAAATAAAAATTGAAAATGCCAACAAACTGCAAAAAAGGACACAGGCTATAATATCATCGCAGGTCAATTGCAAGCAATAGATATCAACTGGTAGAAATATTTCTTGGTTTCTCGATGCATATTTATTATAAGATCCTTGACAACTTAGAGAGAAGTTAGCAGGTTTATTGCATCCAAAAGGTTTAATATCGCTCCACCGGAAAAAAAGAGCAAAATATAGGCAACATTTGCTTTGCCCCTAATAGGGCTATTTATCTTCCCGAAATTTTGCTGAGCCATTTGAAAAATACACCGCCAACCTCTATTTGAGCGCCACCTCTAATTGACCGCCACTATAGAGGAAGGGTTGAAAAATAGCGCGTCATGGCGTTCAATTACAGGCATTCAATTTACCGTATGTATACCGTATGTTGAATAACATATGGTACAACCTGTAACAAAGCTGTCCGAATTGTTCTAACAACTCATACATGTTGGTAGAATGCAACACAGTGTTAGAATTATTAGAATTATCTGCAACTGTGTTAACAAACAAAAACCAATGAGATAACAAATAAATAATAATTGTTTATCTGTTCTATACTACAATTACATATAATGTTTAATATTTATTTTATAATTCTATAACACAATATGTTACATAAAAATTGCTGATGACAAGCAGTTTCTGCAGTTAATAATGAACCCGTCAGCTAAAATGGCTTCTCCTGTTTAATTATTGTATTAGATAGACATGAACTGTTTTGATAATTGATCGATTGCAATCGTGGTGAAACTATTTTCTGAAAAATTGCACAAGTAGCATCTGATTTTGTGAATACAGTATTAGTAGAGTAAAGCTGATATTTAGCAAAAACTATTTGGTCGCCAAGAACAAGAGAACCTTTCAGCAAGAGCCATTATGCGATAAGAGTAGGAATGACAGCTGATTATTGCATAAGCTGTCTGCTTGTATGAACTCATACACAATCATTCATTACTATTGTTCTTTTGTAGAATTCTGCAGGAAAAATGACTACATAATCAGATTTCATAATCCTTCAGCTATCGCCGGAGGCCGCGTATTTGTTGGAGATATAGCAAAGGTATGATGCGCACCACTGCTCTTTCACAAGTCTGCAATTTTTTTGGTTTTGGATTAGTCAACAAAAACTTGGCTATTTAGTTTTACTAGTATTTATGGAATAAATTGACAGTTTTGTAAAATATTGCGAGAAACTTAGTCGAGGTCAGCCGAAGTAGAAGACATTAGGAGTTGTCTACTTCCAATCAATGCAAGTAAATTGTTGAACTTAGCCTACATAAAAGTGTAAAGTAATCAACCGAGTTCCTTTACTAGCTCTAAAGAAACCAAACCACTCGAGTGAAGTATATATATTATATCTATTATATATATATAATATATATTATATCTATTATATACATACAACAAGCTTTTACTAATGCTATACTCAGTTCAACTGAAGCCAGACACATTATCTATATATGTAAATGTCAAATTTTGTGTCCTTCATTATGGCTAGCTATACATGAAGCTATTAAAATATTGGAATGAAGAGCTCACATTGTGCTGGATTTGAACTCACAAAGATTGCAACCCCATGTTTAGTCACATGATTGCAACCAAACATATTGCCACAAGTCTACGAAGGCTCATGTTATGTACTGTATACCCTCTCTCAATTTCACACCATAAATAGTGTATTAATTGATACATCGCGCCTAAGGGTTACGTTATCCCTGTGATAAAATATTGTTTGCCTAACTCTATGAAATGCGATCTTTTTTGTTCTTACCATATTATGGTGAGTTTGTTTTCTCACCATACAATATCAACAAAACTGATCTCGAAATTACGATTTAGTGATTTGTGTATCGATTATATACGTCAGTAGGAGATATACATTGCTCGCCATCTCAGTTTGGCATTGTCTGTTATGGTAAAAATGGATTCGCCAACAGAAAAGTAATAAAACTTAAGTTAAAAGTTTGAAGTTTACCAAAACTTCTTTCAAGTATACATGTATTTGTTTAGTAAGCTAAATTTATTTAAGCTAGGTTTGGCGTTTATGTTACACGTTTGTCTCGAACATAGAAACTTTTCACAGTACGTTTTGCAAGTAGTACATTGTAATGCTACATTTTCTTGCAGATCATAACCACAAAATACACAAAGTTATTGTAGATAAGTATAGTTACTAAAGTTAATTTATTGTTTTGTTACTGTTTTTGAATGATGATGAATTTGATGATTTTTACCAGGTGTTTGCATTCGATAATTACTATGGGTTTCTATATCACTCTATACAGTACTTTGGCCTTGTGATGCCAACACTAAAACTAATTAAAATAGTATGATTATATACTAAACAATTTTTCATTGTAATCATAACAAAACAGACTATATTCAGACATTACCTGCTAATAATTTCACATTCACATTCAAACACCTTTACAGTTTTACTTTTTCTCCTATTTTATTTCACCTAAACACTTCTTTCATTATATGAAATTTAAAAGTTGTGATTGTAATAAAAAGTTTGAAAACCTTCACAGTTGTTTTAATTTTTCTCTTAATTTATTTGAACTGCACATAATACACTTTTCTCATGATATGAAGTTTAAAAGTTAGAACAGTAAAAGTTGTATATGCCAAATAAAAATACATTTGTTATCCAAAGACTTTTTTACTACCCAGGCAACACCTGGAATTCACCTAGTACATATACGAGTACAGTTCAGGACGCATTAAACATACAGTAAACTGCGCAATGAGATACTTTGATACTTTCTTTTGCTCATCTGAGACAGTTCTATATGCTTTACAGTTCACCACTTTAAGCTCAGCTGATCATGCATACATGACTCGGCTTCAGTACTATAAGAAACTACCGAATGACTGTTGTTGCCTGGGTAATAAAAGTCTTTGCACAAAAAAATTATCTTTTTTAAACATAACAACAGTTACCATTTTAACTTTAACAATTTAACTTTCAAACTTCATATCATGAGAAAACTGTTTTGCAGGGTCATATAAACTAGGAAACGAAATTAAACAACTATAAAAATGTTTAAATGTAAATGTGAAATAATTAGCAAGTAATAGCTAAATTAAGTCTGTTTTGGTACGATTACAATAAAATATAATTTGGTAATGATACTATTACCGCAAACTGCGACAACAAAATAAAAGTCCTCAATGTGTTGAATTAATAATAACAATTCGTGCTTAGAAGTGTGTGGGTATAACAAGTGTTACTGTTCCAGCAGAAGCTATCCATCAAAACTTTGAATATAACGATACTGGTACTTTTCAATACTGGTGCAAATGTAAAATTGAGATATTGGACTGTCCTTGTTTCGTACTTTTTCTGACTGAACGGAGAGGGAATGTAAAGACTATTCCTACTCGAGCTAATACAAATGTTTGCGTAAAAAGTATTAACCTTTACCAAATTAGCAATTGAACCCTACGTAAAAGCCGAAATATAAGTGTAACGGCACATTTGAATTTGAAGAAGCATATTTGAAAGTTACAAGTTAAAAAATAGGTAATGGTAGCAAAAGAATAGTTTTGAAACGATTTCAAAAAATAACAGATGCAAAAGGTAATATTAGTTAATAATCAAAAGTGTGTGATAAGAGCGATAGAATCATAAAAACAGCGTAGCTTGGTGGCTAAATGCGCGGTTTGAAACTTGCAGTTGCAATCATTAGGAGTTCAAGTCCAGTAGAGTGCGAGCTTTTAATTCCAAGAGTTTAATATCTATAGTTGGTCATAATGAAGAACACACAAATTTTGAGATTTGCATATGTAAATAATGTGTCTAACTTTAGTTGAGCTGAGTATAGCGTTTCTAGCCGGGCTGACTTTGGTCTAGCAATTGACCTGGCTATAGCTGTGCCAAATGTACTCAGCCGACTGGCTCGATCTCGCCTGATTGATTGTGTATGCAACTAGTTTTTGACCGTTTGGTTAAAAAACGCCCAATGCTAGTGTTCTCCTGGCTTTCACCACAAAAGGATAATAATGTTTTAGTACTAAAAATGCAAACTGCATGTTGTGTGCCATTACTAAATAAAATGATACACATTATTTTAAATAATAAACAGTAAAGATGAAGCTAACATTTATTTGTGGAAATTGTATCCACAAACATTTCATTTTCTATAGTAGCTATAAGCTATAGCAACTG
The DNA here is from genome assembly GCF_963576615.1 of Watersipora subatra. Lineage (NCBI taxonomy): Eukaryota > Metazoa > Bryozoa > Gymnolaemata > Cheilostomatida > Watersiporidae > Watersipora > Watersipora subatra. The sequence goes on along the minus strand of NC_088714.1, from coordinate 48,529,792 downwards.
CTACATCTTTAGTGGCACTACGCTGCACCACAACTAAGCTTTTGAGATTGCGCTCTAATAAATCATTGCTTTGTTATATTGATTAGTAAACAATGTATTACATAATTTTGCTTTAAATCTGAGTTTTTACAGGTTTAAATTTTTTATTAAGTAAAGTATGGTTTTCTATCAATATATTTAAATATAATCCCATTATGCGAGTTAAAAGTTTCAAGGTTTTGAAAATCTTTAACTCAAATGGTGAAAATGTAGAATAAATGGTTCTGACACAAAAGTGTTCTTTTATGTTCTCCCTTCTTTGCCAGGATCACCAATTGAACCTCTGACTAAGCAGTCAGAGGCTCAAAACCAGTATGCAAAAACTCAACATCATTTTTCAAAAAATTTTAAATGGAATTTTGAAACTTCTTATATAATTTTTCAACATAGTATATTTAAATTTTTATAAACCACTACTATATGTTCAGAAAATTAAAAAAAAAGATCCATAGCGGATATAAATTATTAAAGCAATCCTCTAAATGCTTGTGATGAAATAAAATCAAACTACAGTTTTCCTATAATTTTCAAAGGTTTCATTCATCTTTGAATCTGAATGTTTTAGAATAAATGCAAAGCGTAAGAAAACTAGAACAATGAAGTTTGACAACTATACAATTTTCATTTTAAAACAGGCTTCTTAGCTGTGTTTGGTTATTATAAGTTTTAATGTACAGCAGTGATATAGGATACTTATGTCAACATTTAATTCGCGTAAACAGTAAGAATGGTAACTTTGTATAAAATGATTATCTGTAGATTTTATCTAGTTTATTTACCCCTTATAAAAACAAGTACTTAAGAAAAAGAAGTTAACATTTCCCAAAAATAAATTTAATAAAAAGATGAGACCTAAACTAAATTTTGATTTACTTTTTGAGAAACTGACAAATATGCCAGATTCTACTAAAATCTTTACGAATTATACTGTTTAAATTTAGATGGTTTGCTATGACAGCAATTGTTACAAAAGGTGGCTTTCAGTGAAAATGTTAAAACATGGAAAAACCTTTCACTAAAGACAACGTTTCTAATGCTATTTATTACTTCTTATAAATTCATGGAGCTTTACAAAGCAAAATCTGCAGTCAACTGATCTATTCGAACTTTACCAGTTAAAACTCTGGTTTGCCTCTATATATATATATATATATATATATATATATATATATATATATATATATATATATATATATATATATATATATATATATATATAAACTATATTAACTCTAGCACTCTCTTCTAGTGAACTGCAACCTTCTTCTTCATCAGTATATATATATATATATATAAATTGTTTCCTCACCCCGGACACCCCGTATGGGTGGTAAATTCTGCTCTAACTCGGGTCTCCTACCAGAGACCTGGGAGTTTGAGCACTCGCCTCAAGATCTTAGCCGTTCCCAATCGCGCACTTTTCTGCAACTCACCTGAGTTGATTGTTGTTGGTATTTGGGCAAGCCACATTTTATGTGCCGGTGTTATTGCGCCCAGTGCCCCAATGACTACTGGTATTACAGCTGTTCTTACATTCCAGCATTTTTCAATTTCTTCTCCAAGAGGGAGATATTTCTCTACCTTTTCTTTTTCTTTGCTGACTATATTGTAGTCATTGGGTACTGCTATATCTATTATAGTAGCCCTCTTGTTCTCCTTGTCTACCACCACTATATCTGGTTGGTTTGCTAGGACATGCTGGCCAGCTCGGATGCAGAAGTCCCAGAGGATCTTAGCGTGGTCATTTTCATTGACCTTACCAGGAGCTTCCCAACAGTGTTGTGGTTTATTAAGGCCATACTCATCACTTAGACTTCTATACACAACACCTGCGACATGATTATGTCGCTCAGTATATGCGTTCCCTGCTAGCTGCTTGCATCCACTGATGATGTGTTGGATGGTCTCAGGTGCATCTTTGCACAGTCTGCATCTAGGATCGTCTCTAGTGTGATAGATTTTCATTTGGAGTTGCCTTGTTGGGAGCACTTGCTCCTGGGCTGCCATGATTAGCGACTCTGTATTGGCCGTTAGGTTTCCTTTGTTCAGCCACATATATGTCTGGTGAAGATCGCCAACCTTAGATATTTGTTGGTGGTAAGCACCATGAAGAGGTTTCGTGTGCCAGTCAATTTCCTCATCATCAGGGCGTAGGTCCGTTGTAAGAGCAGCCGATTGAAATTCAGCTAGCAACTTATCTGAAATGGCCATGGAGGCTGCATATGCTTTGATGCTTTGCTCCTCCTTTTTCACTGTCTGCTGCACACTTTTGAGTCCCCTACCGCCATCTTTCCTATCAAGATACAATCTAGTAGTATCAGATTTAGGGTGGAGTGCTCCGTGCATGGTCAGCAGTTTACGAGTTGCTATATCTGTTTCTTTGATGGTTTCCTCAGTCCACTTTATTATGCCTGCTGGATATCTTATTACTGGCAGTGCGTAGGTTTTTATTGCCATGACTTGGTTTTTTGGCATTGAGCTGGCTCCGTAGGACCTGCCGAAGGCGTTTCTTGTATTCGGTAATGGCTTTGCGACGTACATCGGCTTCGTGGTTGATGTTGCTTTGCATAATCCCCAAATACTTGTACCCTTCTTCTATATCTTTGATAGTACCATTTGGCATTCCTAGGCCATCTGTGAGCATAGAATGGCCTTTCTTAAGAACTAGCCTTCCACATTTCTCAATACCGAAGGTCATTCCGATGTCCTTGCTGTATACCTGAGTGAGGTGTATTAGCGAATCAATGTCCCTTTCTTTGTTAGCGTACAGCTTGATGTCATCCATGTAGAAGAGGTGGTTTATCTTGGTGCCACTCTTAAACTGGTACCCATATTGAGTCTCTTCCAGCATATTGCTTAGAGGGTTTAGGCATATGCAGAAGAGCAGCGGTGATAAGGAGTCACCTTGATAGATGCCTCGCTTAATTTGTACACTTGCCAGCTTTTTGCCATTAGCCTCCAGTCCCGTCTTCCATTTGGTCATTGACATCTTGATGAATGCCACAAGAGCAGGGTGAACATTGTACATACTGAGGCACTCAAGTATCCAACTATGGGGAATTGAGTCATAGGCCTTTTTGTAGTCAATCCAAGCCAAGGCAAGATTGGTTTGCCTTCTCCTGCTGTCTTGACAGACTGTCCGATCCACCAGTAACTGATGATTAGCTCCTCGGGTGTTGCGACCAATTCCTTTCTGAGCACTGGTCATATAGTGACTCATGTGCTCTTCCAGCTTGTCTGCAACTATTCCTGAGAGCAGTTTCCAAGTAGTGGGCAAGCACGTTATTGGTCGATAGTTTTTGGGAATCGGCCCCTGCTTTGGATCTTTTATCAGAAGTACAGTTCGTCCTTTGGTCAGCCATTTTGGATGGTCACCTTGTTCTATTAGGCATTCCATCTGCTTAGCCATTCTAGTGTGAAGTGATGTCAATTTCTTTAACCAGAAGGCTTGAATCATGTCATGGCCAGGTGCTGCCCAGTTCTTCATACGCTGCACTCTGCACTTGATGTCCTCTTTGCTGATGGTGAGTCCTTGCTGAGCCACAGTGTGTTGATGGCTCTCTTTAAGCCTCTTCAGCCGATTTGCAGTGGTGTTATGAGTAGTCTCTTTCTCCCAGATGTCCTTCCAGAACTTTGAAGTGCTAGATCGGGGAGGCTCAGACATTGGCTTCTGCAGTTCACCTTTGAACTGGGAATACACTCTAGATGGATTATTGATGAACAGTTTGTTCATACTCTTGTTATCCCGCTCTTTGGTGTACTGCTTCAGTCATGCCGAGAGTGCTACTAGCTGCTGTTTGGCAGGTTCTAGAGCTTCTATTTTGGCTTCCCTTTTTGGACGCTCCAAACTGTGGTTAGATCTCTCACTGAGCCTACTAACTTTCTTGCGCAAGTCCTTGATCTTATTTTGTAGCCTCAGCTGCCAGGATGGAATGGCTTGAAGCCTTGTTGGCAGTGGCTTAATATCCATCTCCTCCAAGATGACGGTTGCTGTGCTGTAGATTAAGGCATTAGTCTCACTGATTGATCCAGTTGAGATCGACTCCAGTGCCAAGTTAATGTCTTCTAACAGCTTCTTAGATATATCTAAGAAGCTGTATTCTAACAGCTTCTTATATATATATATATACATATATATATATGTATATATATATACATATACAAAAAACTACAGTTAAATTAGAATGGAAACATATATTATATATATATACATGTATATATATATACATGTATATATATGTATATATATATATATATATATATATATATATATACAAAATATATATATATTTTGTATTTTGTATATATATATATAATATATGTTTCCATTCTAATTTAACTGTAGTTTTTTGTGATTCTTTTATTTTTGATTTTTAACTGAAATGTATTATGAACTAATAATTAGTTTATAAATACAATTGCATTTTTACTGCAGTTGATATGCTTAATTTTATGTTCTGAATAAAAATCTTTGACAAACTTTAATAGGCTTTTAATTAATGGCAATTTCTCCTTGCATATTAGCAGCAGATAAAAATGATGCACTTGCGCACATGCATACAGATGAGTGGTTTAGTAAGAATTATTTTAACCAAATTAAAAATCAACATTGGAATATAAACTTCAATTTTTTTGCCAACTCTGAACTGATAAAATGAATCATGGCCCAGCGACATTAACTCAAACCTTGTAGCAGTCGTTCGAAAAAATTATCTATTTCTTTGTTTAAAAAAGTGACTTTTTGGTTTGATATTTACCTCATATGGTAATGCCTTGTTGTAGAGGTTCTGTTGTTTTATATGCTCAATTACTGTCTGAGTGGCATTAGGCAAATCTAAAAGTAGAATATATATTGCTGAGCACAATAAAGGAAAGTGCCAAAAATCTGACTTACTGATTCTGTCTAATTTCAGCATTCTTAGACCACAAGATTACAAGTGTTAAGACATTCACATCACATGAACAAGCGATGCGTGTTAGGGCTAATGTCAGATAGTGTCTTTATTTAGAGGGATGATCCTCCGCACAGCGCGTTTTGGTACAGCAAGCAAACCATATGTTTTTGGATGAGAGTAAGGGGTAACAGAAATGCCAGAAAAGTAAATCTGTTTGCTACACGAGTGCATCAACTACCTCGGACCATCAGTAACAGGTATTAAAATTGATAATGTAAGCATAGTCCTAGTAGATATATATTCATGAGTAAAATCTTGTATTGCCCAGTCTAGAGCCTGATGGTTGGATCAACAATGTGTCTTCAACCAGAACTACGGTCTTGCTTGTCACTACCTCGCTCTCACTTATAGAACCACAACTACGGTCTTACTTGTCATTACCTCGCTCTCATTTAGAGAACCACAACTACGGTCTTGCTTGTCACTACCTCGCTCTCACTTAGGGAACCACAGGTACGGTCTTGCTTGTCGCTACCTCGCTCTCACTTAGAGAACCACAACTACGGTCTTGCTTGTCACTACCTCGCTACCTCCACTACATTTGTCAAAGTCAGTATGTAGAAAAAATATCATTGCTGATACTGAAACTCTGTCAGCTCTGTTATGATAAATTAAAGTTGTCTATTCTTGCTGCAGTAGTAAGACAACTCTAACAACAATAATAGCAAATGTTTCCTGCGCATAGAAAAGGTTTTGCTTTTGCCCATTTTTTTGACATAAAACAGTTTTTTATTCTATAAAAAAGTTGATCGTTGTAATTGCCTAAAGAGAAGTTTGATTTAGTTTTAGACTTATTACTAGATTCAACATATGAAAAAGTTGTTCAACAATTTGTTGCCTAAAGATTTCAGTGAAAGAGCAGAATATTGCAAGCCATTTGAACTTTATTACTATAAAGTGGCGTCATTATTTTATCACTTTTATGGAAGAATGGGTAAGACTATTTATTGCAATTAAAAGCACCTCTAGAAGTGGTTTCTTTTACTACTAAATAGTGTCTAAAAATTTGAGATCTTTAGCTCATAAAGGTGTTTAAATATTGTATACAACAGGGGTGACCAACATAGGGCTCTAGATTCACTGTGGCTCTTTGCCCCAACTTTGGTGGCTCTATGCTAAGTTACAAAATCATGTGCAGTACGCTAATAATATTCATTCTACAACTGATTCTCATCAGGAGTACATACACCAACAAGCTGCAAGGGTTGATCATAAGACATAAGGGGATTTCCCCTTATTGCTAGGGAAATTCTTCATGACTGTTCATTTGATTGGTTGCTGAGTGGTATGATAAACTGGTATACATTTCCCACACAGCATCCTTAAAGGTTGACTTGCAATAAAGTTCACATTACAGTTATTTGGTATCAAAAGATTCACCATGTCTTACTCTGTTGTGTTGTAGGTACCAAATATGTGGAAATGTGATTACAAGCTCTTAAAAGCTCAAAAACGAAAAGCCGCCGTAGATTGGAATCTCTTTATTTCGATGACGTAGCCATGAAATTTGGTTATTGTCTTGTCACGTGATGTTCTCACATGAATTGAAAGGCCGATAAAAAGCTCAATATAAAACTTATCGTAGCACTAGTTTATGACAAACACCTCGGGTTTTACCGAAGACCCCATATCAAATATAGATGCTTGCTACTTTACAGTTTTGTTTCGGTTTGGTCTAATTGGTAAGTCGAAATCTGATCATGTGACCTAATACTTCGCAAATAATTTCTGCAGCACTTTTCGATTATTACAAGTGACCAACAGGCTCGTCACGATTATCAGACAATGATATGTACTCCTTCAAGCTAAGGCTAAAAAATTAAACGAATTTTTACGGTAAGCTATAGGATATCACTGTTAAAAGTGACAGCATTACGATGACAATAAAACAAACGCGTAAGAACAATAGACATAGTTTTATTAAATGCGTGAAGTATATTTGTGAAAATATTTCGACGAATGAGGTTGCAAGAAAGTGTAAACAGAAACCATCTCTCGCAACTACGTCACGTTTGAGCCGTTTTGGAAAAAGAATCCAAACTACTGCGGTCTCGTGTGGCTGTGATCTTCTGTTCGTTTTTGAGCTTTGAAGAGCTTGTAATCACCTTTCCACATGTTTTGCACCTACAACAAAACAGAGTAAGACATGGTGAATCTTTTCATATCAAATAACTGTGATGTGAATTTTGTTGCAAGTCTGCAAGTCAACCTTCAAATAAGCATATATATATATATATATATATATATATATATATATATATATAAATTGTTTCCTCACCCCGGACACCCTGTATGGGTGGTAAATTCTGCTTTAACTCAGGTCTCCTACCAGAGACCTGGGAGTTTGAGCACTCGTCTCAAGATCTTAGCCGTTCCCAATAGCGCACTTTTCTGCAACTCACCTGAGTTGATTGTTGTTGGTATTTGGGCAAGCCACATTTTATGCGCCGGTGTTATTGCGCCCAGTGCCCCAATGACTACTGGGATTACAGTTGTTCTTACATTCCAGCATTTTTTAATTTCTTCTCCAAGAGGGAGATATTTTTCTACCTTTTCTTTTTCTTTGCTGGCTATATTGTAGTCATTGGGTACTGCTATATCTATTATAGTAGCCCTCTTGTTCTCCTTGTCTACCACCACTATATCTGGTTGGTTTGCTAGGACATGCTTGTCAGTTTGGATGTAGAAGTCCCAGAGGATCTTAGCGCGATCATTTTCATTCACCTTACCAGGAGCTTCCCACCAGTGTTGTGGTTTATTAAGGCCATACTCATCACATAGACTTCTATACACAATACCTGCAACATGATTATGCCGCTCAGTGTATGCGTTCCCTGCTAGCTGCCTGCATCCACTGATGATGTGTTGGATGGTCTCAGGTGCATCTTTGCACAGTCTGCATCTAGGATCGTCTCTAGTGTGATAGATTAGATTAGAACCTTAGATATTTGTTGATGGTAAGCACAAATATATAGCAAAATATACACAAAATGTACAAATGTAAGCACAATATATATATATATATATTGTGACTTACAATATATATATATATATATATATATATATATATATATATATATATATATGTGTATATATATCTGCGCTATCTGTCTGTATACAGGACAGATAGCGCAGTTGGTAAGGTATCGGGACCGTGATCATTAGGTCCTCGGTTCAAACCCCAACAACTGCACTTTTCTGGTGGTCCTTAGACAAGACCTTTGCTTGTATAACGTCTACAACCTCTATGATGAGTGCAATAACCAAAGCCATGCCGGCTCGGACGTCGCCCGGTCAAACAAGGTCCGCGCTGCCTGTAGCTGAACCAGGACAAGGCAGTGAAAAATGGGCTACTGGTTCAAAACGGATGAAATGGACTCGGACTGATAACACGGACCTCATGCAGTGCTACTTTATGAGTGAACCTCAAAAGTGGGGCTACATGGGAAGGATGCGTCAACTGTGGATAAACATGCGCCCTGAATTGCCACTAACCGCTAAGCAACTTGTAGCTCAGAGGAGTAACATAATCAAGCGGCACCTCATATCACAACTTGAGGTAGATGAAATTAAGGAAAAGTTCACCCAAGTAACCTCAACCAACGAGGAGTGCATATCAACACACACTGTCATGGATACACGAACATGTGTTGACTCACGGGCTGAAGAGGACATGCACTTGGACCTTGACCCAAGGGTGAAAGAGCTTGCGGAAAGTATCATCAACAAGATGTCAGCTGCTAATGATTATGGAAGCAGGGTACCACTACGAAGAGTTAGCAAGGCCATACCTAAGAAGCTGTTAGAAGACATTAACATGGCACTGGAGTCGATCTCAACTGGATCAATCAGTGAGACTAATGCCTTAATCTACAGTACAGCAACCGTCATCTTGGAGGAGATGGATATTAAGCCAATGCCAACAAGGCTTCAAGCCATTCCATCCTGGCAGCTGAGGCTACAAAATAAGATCAAGGACTTGCGCAAGAAAGTTAGTAGGCTCAGTGAGAGATCTAACCACAGTTTGGAGCGTCCAAAAAGGGAAGCCACAATAGAAGCTCTAGAATCTGCCAAACAGCGGCTAGTAGCACTCTCGGCACGACTGAAGCGGTACACCAAAGAGCGAGATAACAAGAGAATGAACAAACTGTTCATCAATAATCCATCTAGAGTGTATTCCCAGTTCAAAGGTGAACTGCAGAGGCCAATGTCTGAGCCTCCCCGATCTAGCACTTCAAAGTTCTGGAAGGACATCTGGGAGAAAGAGACCACTCATAACACCACTGCAAATTGGCTGAAGAGGCTTAAAGAGAACCAACAACACACTGTGGCTCAGCAAGGACTCACCATCAGCAAAGACGACATTAAGTGCAGAGTGCAGCGTATGAAAAACTGGGCAGCACCTGGCCATGACATGATTCAAGCCTTCTGGTTAAAGAAATTGACATCACTTCACACTAGAATGGCTAAGCAGATGGAATACCTAATAGAACAAGGTGACCATCCAGAATGGCTGACCAAAGGACGAACTGTGCTTCTGATAAAAGATCCAAAGCAGGGGCCGATTCCCAAAAACTATCGACCAATAACGTGCTTGCCCACCACTTGGAAACTGCTCTCAGGAATAGTTGCAGACAAACTGGAAGAGCACATGAGTCACTATATGACCAGTGCTCAGAAAGGAATTGGGCGCAACACCCGAGGAGCTAAACATCAGTTACTGGTGGATCGGACGGTCTGTCAAGACAGCAGGAGAAGGCAAACCAATCTTGCCATGGCTTGGATTGACTACAGAAAGGCCTATGACTCAATTCCCCATAGTTGGATACTTGAGTGCCTCAGTATGTACAATGTTCACCCTGCTCTTGTGGCATTCATCAAGATGTCAATGACCAAATGGAAGACGGAACTGGAGGCTAATGGCAAAAAGCTGGCGAGTGTACAAATTAAGCGAGGCATCTATCAAGGTGACTCCTTATCACCGCTGCTCTTCTGCATATGCCTAAACCCTCTAAGCAATATGCTGGAGGAGACTCAATATGGGTACCAGTTTAAGAGTGGCACCAAGATAAACCACCTCTTCTACATGGATGACATCAAGCTGTACGCTAACAAAGAAAGGGACATTGATTCGCTCATACACCTCACTCAGGTATACAGCAAGGACATCGGAATGACCTTCGGTATTGAGAAATGTGGAAGGCTAATTCTTAAGAAAGGCCATTCTATGCTCACAGATGGCCTAAGAATGCCAAATGGTACCATCAAAGATATAGAAGAAGGGTACAAGTACTTGGGGATTATGCAAAGCAACATCAACCACGAAGCCGAGGTACGTCACAAAGCCATTTCCGAATACAAGAAACGCCTTCGGCAGGTCTTACGGAGCCAGCTCAATGCCAAGAACCAAATCATGGCAATAAATACCTACGCACTGCCAGTAATAAGATATCCAGCAGGCATAATAAAGTGGACTGAGGAAGCCATCAAAGAAACAGATATAGCAACTCGTAAACTGCTGACCATGCATGGAGCACTCCACCCAAAATCTGATACTATTAGATTGTATCTTGATAGGAAAGATGGCGGTAGGGGACTCAAAAGTGTACAGCAGACAGTGAAAGAGGAGGAGCGAAGCATCAAAGCATATGCAGCCTCCATGGCCATCTCAGATAAGTTGCTAGCTGAATTTCAATCGGCTGCTCTCACAACGGACCTATGCCCTGATGATGAGGAAATTGACTGGCATACGAAACCTCTTCATGGTGCTTACCACCAACAAATATCTAAGGTTGGCGATCTTCACCAGACATATATGTGGCTGAACAAAGGAAACCTAACGGCCAATACAGAGTCGCTAATCATGGCAGCCCAGGAGCAAGTGCTCCCAACAAGGCAACTCCAAACGAAAATCTATCACACTAGAGACGATCCTAGATGCAGACTGTGCAAAGATGCACCTGAGACCATCCAACACATCATCAGTGGATGCAGACAGCTAGCAGGGAACGCATACACTGAGCGGCATAATCATGTCGCAGGTATTGTGTATAGAAGTCTATGTGATGAGTATGGCCTTAATAAACCACAACACTGGTGGGAAGCTCCTGGTAAGGTCAATGAAAATGACCGCGCTAAGATCCTCTGGGACTTCTACATCCAAACTGACAAGCATGTCCTAGCAAACCAACCAGATATAGTGGTGGTAGACAAGGAGAACAAGAGGGCTACTATAATAGATATAGCAGTACCCAATGACTACAATATAGCCAGCAAAGAAAAAGAAAAGGTAGAAAAATATCTCCCTCTTGGAGAAGAAATTGAAAAATGCTGGAATGTAAGAACAACCGTAATCCCAGTAGTGATTGGGGCACTGGGCGCAATAACACCGGCGCATAAAATGTGGCTTGCCCAAATACCAACAACAATCAACTCAGGTGAGTTGCAGAAAAGTGCGCTATTGGGAACAGCTAAGATCTTGAGACGAGTGCTCAAACTCCCAGGTCTCTGGTAGGAGACCCGAGTTAGAGCAGAATTTACCACCCATACGGGGTATCCGGGGTGAGGAAACAATTTTTAACAATTTTTTGTGTGAAACAACTAGATTGTCTCACAGACTTTAAGAAAGTCAATGTGCTGGCACCAGAGTGCTCAAATCACAAAAGTGATGAGCTTTGCACAAAGGCTAATAGTACCTCACCTCTCACAGAGTGCTCAACCAAACCGAAGTGAGGGAGCATATACTTATGCTACTACAGACAGTACTGTTTTGGCTATTGAAGCCTCATCAGTGCAGCTCAGAGCTCAGGCAAGGAATTATAATAGCACACCCCAAAATCATTAATTCGCGTAAGAGACTTGACTTGACAACTTACTTGCACTGAATGATTAGTTCTTGCTAGAAATGTTCTAAAATTTTGCTTTTCATTTTACCCTCTTCGTTGCAAAATGGGTAGGGAACATAAAAGCACAGCGTTGCAATGCCATGTATCACCATATTTGCAATCTTACGTATATTACTGAAAATGTGTAGAGTACATGTGCTTTGGAATTACAGCGATTACCAAGTCTCCGTGTACTTAGAAGATAGCTATGAGAAACTAACAATTGTTTATGATCTACGGCGCGGACGAGACACCGAAAAGCATACATTTTTACCAAAGACTCCATATGACTGGAACTTATTTAACACTGAAAGTAACTGGCACCTGCTCTGTCTGACTCACAAAGGAGAAAACAACCGGAGAGAGGTTTGCTTTAAATATTTAGTAGTAATCAAAGCTAAATATTCACTATTCATATACAAAAATCAAAAAAGTTTTTCATCCTTCATCCAATCCTCCATCTTTTCATTGGTCTGTTTGTTCGTACATTCATTTTTCCATAAACTGATATGAATGTCATGTGTCGAATAAAAAGATGAAAGGGACCGTCTTTTTAATCATTTGTTCATCTGTTCATTTGTTCAATCTTCAGCCCTATTCTGACTTTTCGACTTGTACAGCCTTCAGCCAAACATTAATTGCA